>NC_058082.1:577546048-577744333 GCF_014858855.1 Bufo gargarizans
GCAAAGCAGCCAATCAACAAGCGTCATACTACTTGCCCCAAGAGGCCATCACAGCCATGCCTACTATTGGCATGGCTGTGATTGGCCAGAGCACCATGTGACCCAGCCTCTATTTAAGCTGGAGTCACATAGCGCCGCCCGTCACTCTGCTCTGATTAGCGTAGGGAGAGGTTGCGTCTGCGACAGTAGGGCGAGATTAGGCAGATTAACTCCTCCAAAGGACTTGATTAACTGATCGATCTGCAGCTGTGGATCATTGAGCTGCTGATCCTCAATTGCTCACTGTTTTTAGGCTGCACAGACCGTTTGTCAGTCTCATTTTTCTGGGGTGATCGGCGGCCATTTTGTGTCTTGTGGTGCGCCAGCACAAGCTGCGACCAAGTGCATTTAACCCTCAATGGTGTGGTTGTTTTTTGGCTAAAGCCTACATCAGGGTGAAGCTGTCACACCAAGTGCATTTAACCAGCAATAGTCTGTTCATTTTTTGGCCATATACAAAATCAGGGGCAAGCTGCGCCTGTCACCAAGTGCATTTAACCCTCAATGGTGTGGTTGTTTTTTGGCTAAAGCCTACATCAGGGTGAAGCTGTCACACCAAGTGCATTTAACCAGCAATAGTCTGTTCATTTTTTGGCCATATACAAAATCAGGGGCAAGCTGCGCCTGTCACCAAGTGCATTTAACCCTCAATGGTGTGGTTGTTTTTTGGCTAAAGCCTACATCAGGGTGAAGCTGTCACACCAAGTGCATTTAACCAGCAATAGTCTGTTCATTTTTTGGCCATATACAAAATCAGGGGCAAGCTGCGCCTGTCACCAAGTGCATTTAACCCTCAATGGTGTGGTTGTTTTTTGGCTAAAGCCTACATCAGGGTGAAGCTGTCACACCAAGTGCATTTAACCAGCAATAGTCTGTTCATTTTTTGGCCATATACAAAATCAGGGGCAAGCTGCGCCTGTCACCAAGTGCATTTAACCCTCAATGGTGTGGTTGTTTTTTGGCTAAAGCCTACATCAGGGTGAAGCTGTCACACCAAGTGCATTTAACCAGCAATAGTCTGTTTATTTTTTGGCCATATCCCAGTCTAATTCTGTCACTAAATCCATACCGGTCACCCAGCGCCTAAATACTAGGCCTCAAATTTATATCCAGCTAAATCTGTCCCTAGTGCTGTAGCTGGGCGAGTTATTTAGTGTCCGTTCAAGCACATTTCTTGTTCTGGGTTGAAATACAATTCCCAATTTAGCAATTTCATAATTTAGTGGTTCCTGCTATATCAGAGCTATTTGAAATCTATCCCAAAAAGGGTATATAATATTGAAGGTGCACATTGGGTCATTCAGAATAACTTCACACACACCCGCTACTGTGTATTTCCAAGTCTAATTCTGTCACTAAACCCATACCTGTCACCCAGCGCCTAAATACTAGGCCTCAAATTTAAATCCCTCTAAATCTCTCGTTACCGCTGTACTGTTGTTGCTGGGCAAGATATTTAGTGTCCGTCAAAGCACATTTTTTGTTCTGGGTTGAAGTACAATTCCCAATTTAGCAATTTCATAATTTAGTGGTTTCTGCTATATCAGAGCTATTTGAAATCTATCCCTAAAAGGGTATATAATATTGAAGGTGCACATAGGGTCATTCAGAATAACTTCACACACACGCTTCTGTGCATTTCCAAGTCTAATTCTGTCACTAAATCCATACCGGTGACCCAGCGCCTAAATACTAGGCCTCAAATTTAAATCCCTCTAAATCTCTCGTTACCCACCGCTGTACTGTTGTTGCTGGGCAAGATATTTAGTGTCCGTCAAAGCACATTTTTTGTTCTGGGTTGAAGTACAATTCCCAATTTAGCAATTTCATAATTTAGTGGTTTCTGCTATATCAGAGCTATTTGAAATCTATCCCTAAAAGGGTATATAATATTGAAGGTGCACATAGGGTCATTCAGAATAACTTCACACACACGCTTCTGTGCATTTCCAAGTCTAATTCTGTCACTAAATCCATACCGGTGACCCAGCGCCTAAATACTAGGCCTCAAATTTAAATCCCTCTAAATCTCTCGTTACCCACCGCTGTACTGTTGTTGCTGGGCAAGATATTTAGTGTCCGTCAAAGCACATTTTTTGTTCTGGGTTGAAGTACAATTCCCAATTTAGCAATTTCATAATTTAGTGGTTTCTGCTATATCAGAGCTATTTGAAATCTATCCCTAAAAGGGTATATAATATTGAAGGTGCACATAGGGTCATTCAGAATAACTTCACACACACGCTTCTGTGCATTTCCAAGTCTAATTCTGTCACTAAATCCATACCGGTGACCCAGCGCCTAAATACTAGGCCTCAAATTTAAATCCCTCTAAATCTCTCGTTACCCACCGCTGTACTGTTGTTGCTGGGCAAGATATTTAGTGTCCGTCAAAGCACATTTTTTGTTCTGGGTTGAAGTACAATTCCCAATTTAGCAATTTCATAATTTAGTGGTTTCTGCTATATCAGAGCTATTTGAAATCTATCCCTAAAAGGGTATATAATATTGAAGGTGCACATAGGGTCATTCAGAATAACTTCACACACACGCTTCTGTGCATTTCCAAGTCTAATTCTGTCACTAAATCCATACCGGTGACCCAGCGCCTAAATACTAGGCCTCAAATTTAAATCCCTCTAAATCTCTCGTTACCCACCGCTGTACTGTTGTTGCTGGGCAAGATATTTAGTGTCCGTCAAAGCACATTTTTTGTTCTGGGTTGAAGTACAATTCCCAATTTAGCAATTTCATAATTTAGTGGTTTCTGCTATATCAGAGCTATTTGAAATCTATCCCTAAAAGGGTATATAATATTGAAGGTGCACATAGGGTCATTCAGAATAACTTCACACACACCCGCTACTGTGTATTTCCAAGTCTAATTCTGTCACTAAATCCATACCGGTGACCCAGCGCCTAAATACTAGGCCTCAAATTTAAATCCCTCTAAATCTCTCGTTACCCACCGCTGTACTGTTGTTGCTGGGCAAGATATTTAGTGTCCGTCAAAGCACATTTTTTGTTCTGGGTTGAAGTACAATTCCCAATTTAGCAATTTCATAATTTAGTGGTTTCTGCTATATCAGAGCTATTTGAAATCTATCCCTAAAAGGGTATATAATATTGAAGGTGCACATAGGGTCATTCAGAATAACTTCACACACACCCGCTACTGTGTATTTCCAAGTCTAATTCTGTCACTAAATCCATACCGGTGACCCAGCGCCTAAATACTAGGCCTCAAATTTAATTCCCTCTAAATCTCTCGTTACCCACCGCTGTACTGTTGTTGCTGGGCAAGATATTTAGTGTCCGTCAAAGCACATTTTTTGTTCTGGGTTGAAGTACAATTCCCAATTTAGCAATTTCATAATTTAGTGGTTTCTGCTATATCAGAGCTATTTGAAATCTATCCATAAAAGGGTATATAATATTGAAGGTGCACATAGGGTCATTCAGAATAACTTCACACACACCCGCTACTGTGTATTTCCAAGTCTAATTCTGTCACTAAACCCATACCTGTCACCCAGCGCCTAAATACTAGGCCTCAAATTTAAATCCCTCTAAATCTCTCGTTACCGTTGTCCTGTTGTAGCTGGGAAAGTTATTTAGTGCCCGTCAAAGCACATTTTTTGTTCTGGGTTGAAGTACAATTCCCAATTTAGCAATTTCATAATTTAGTGGTTCCTGCTATATCAGAGCTATTTGAAATCTATCCCAAAAAGGGTATATAATATTCAAGGTGCACATTGGGTCATTCAGAATAACTTCACACACACGCTTCTGTGCATTTCCAAGTCTAATTCTGTCACTAAATCCATACCGGTCACCCAGCGCCTAAATACTAGGCCTCAAATTTATATCCCGCTGAATTTGAATACAATACATTGGGCCAAATAATATATTTGTTGTTGTGGTGAACCATAACAATGAGAAAAACATCTAGTAAGGGACGCGGACGTGGACATGGTCGTGGTGGTGTTAGTGGACCCTCTGGTGCTGGGAGAGGACGTGGCCGTTCTGCCACATCCACACGTCCTAGTGTACCAACTACCTCAGGTCCCAGTAGCCGCCAGAATTTACAGCGATATATGGTGGGGCCCAATGCCGTTCTAAGGATGGTAAGGCCTGAGCAGGTACAGGCATTAGTCAATTGGGTGGCCGACAGTGGATCCAGCACGTTCACATTATCTCCCACCCAGTCTTCTGCAGAAAGCGCACAGATGGCGCCTGAAAACCAACCCCATCAGTCTGTCACATCACCCCCATGCATACCAGGGAAACTGTCTCAGCCTCAAGTTATGCAGCAGTCTCTTATGCTGTTTGAAGACTCCGCTGGCAGGGTTTCCCAAGGGCATCCACCTAGCCCTTCCCCAGCGGTGAAAGACATAGAATGCACTGACGCACAACCACTTATGTTTCCTGATGATGAGGACATGGGAATACCACCTCAGCATGTCTCTGATGATGACGAAACACAGGTGCCAACTGCTGCGTCTTTCTGCAGTGTGCAGACTGAACAGGAGGTCAGGGATCAAGACTGGGTGGAAGACGATGCAGGGGACGATGAGGTCCTAGACCCCACATGGAATGAAGGTCGTGCCACTGACTTTCACAGTTCGGAGGAAGAGGCAGTGGTGAGACCGAGCCAACAGCGTAGCAAAAGAGGGAGCAGTGGGCAAAAGCAGAACACCCGCCGCCAAGAGACTCCGCCTGCTACTGACCGCCGCCATCTGGGACCGAGCACCCCAAAGGCAGCTTCAAGGAGTTCCCTGGCATGGCACTTCTTCAAACAATGTGCTGACGACAAGACCCGAGTGGTTTGCACGCTGTGCCATCAGAGCCTGAAGCGAGGCATTAACGTTCTGAACCTGAGCACAACCTGCATGACCAGGCACCTGCATGCAAAGCATGAACTGCAGTGGAGTAAACACCTTAAAACCAAGGAAGTCACTCAGGCTCCCCCTGCTACCTCTTCTGCTGCTGCCGCCTCGGCCTATTCTGCTGCTGCCGCCTCGGCCTCTTCCTCCGCCTCTGGAGGAACGTTGGCACCTGCCGCCCAGCAAACAGGGGATGTACCACCAACACCACCACCACCACCTCCGTCACCAAGCGTCTCAACCATGTCACACGCCAGCGTTCAGCTCTCCATCTCACAAACATTTGATAGAAAGCGTAAATTCCCACCTAGCCACCCTCGATCCCTGGCCCTGAATGCCAGCATTTCTAAACTACTGGCCTATGAAATGCTGTCATTTAGGCTGGTGGACACAGACAGCTTCAAACAGCTCATGTCGCTTGCTGTCCCACAGTATGTTGTTCCCAGCCGGCACTACTTCTCCAAGAGAGCCGTGCCTTCCCTGCACAACCAAGTATCCGATAAAATCAAGTGTGCACTGCGCAACGCCATCTGTAGCAAGGTCCACCTAACCACAGATACGTGGACCAGTAAGCACGGCCAGGGACGCTATATCTCCCTAACTGCACACTGGGTAAATGTAGTGGCAGCTGGGCCCCAGGCGGAGAGCTGTTTGGCGCACGTCCTGCCGCCGCCAAGGATCGCAGGGCAACATTCTTTGCCTCCTGTTGCCACCTCCTCCTTCTCGGCTTCCTCCTCCTCTTCTTCCACCTGCTCATCCAGTCAGCCACACACCTTCACCACCAACTTCAGCACAGCCCGGGGTAAACGTCAGCAGGCCATTCTGAAACTCATATGTTTGGGGGACAGGCCCCACACCGCACAGGAGTTGTGGCGGGGTATTGAACAACAGACCGACGAGTGGTTGCTGCCGGTGAGCCTCAAGCCCGGCCTGGTGGTGTGTGATAATGGGCGAAATCTCGTTGCAGCTCTGGGACTAGCCAATTTGACGCACATCCCTTGCTTGGCGCATGTGCTGAATTTGGTGGTGCAGAAGTTCATTCACAACTACCCCGACATGTCAGAGCTGCTGCATAAAGTGCGGGCCGTCTGTTCGCGCTTCCGGCGTTCACATCCTGCCGCTGCTCGCCTGTCTGCGCTACAGCGTAACTTCGGCCTTCCCGCTCACCGCCTCATATGCGACGTGCCCACCAGGTGGAACTCCACCTTGCACATGCTGGACAGACTGTGCGAGCAGCAGCAGGCCATAGTGGAGTTTCAGCTGCAGCACGCACGGGTCAGTCGCACTACAGAACAGCACCACTTCACCACCAATGACTGGGCCTCCATGCGAGACCTGTGTGCCCTGTTGCGCTGTTTCGAGTACTCCACCAACATGGCCAGTGGCGATGACACCGTTATCAGCGTTACAATACCACTTCTATGTCTCCTTGAGAAAACACTTAGGGCGATGATGGAACAGGAGGTGGCCCAGGAGGAGGAGGAGGAGGATGAGGAAGAGGGGTCATTTTTAGCACTTTCAGGCCAGTCTCTTCGAAGTGACTCAGAGGGAGGTTTTTTGCAACAGCAGAGGCCAGGTACAAATGTGGCCAGCCAGGGCCCACTACTGGAGGACGAGGAGGACGAGGATGAGGAGGAGGTGGAGGAGGATGAGGATGAAGCATGGTCACAGCGGGGTGGCACCCAACGCAGCTCGGGTCCATCACTGGTGCGTGGCTGGGGGGAAAGGCAGGACGATGACGATACGCCTCCCACAGAGGACAGCTTGTCCTTACCCCTGGGCAGCCTGGCACACATGAGCGACTACATGCTGCAGTGCCTGCGCAACGACAGCAGAGTTGCCCACATTTTAACCTGTGCGGACTACTGGGTTGCCACCCTGCTGGATCCACGCTACAAAGACAATGTGCCCACCTTACTTCCTGCACTGGAGCGTGATAGGAAGATGCGCGAGTACAAGCGCACGTTGGTAGACGCGCTACTGAGAGCATTCCCAAATGTCACAGGGGAACAAGTGGAAGCCCAAGGCCAAGGCAGAGGAGGAGCAAGAGGTCGCCAAGGCAGCTGTGTCACGGCCAGCTCCTCTGAGGGCAGGGTTAGCATGGCAGAGATGTGGAAAACTTTTGTCAACACGCCACAGCTAACTGCACCACCACCTGATACGCAACGTGTTAGCAGGAGGCAACATTTCACTAACATGGTGGAACAGTACGTGTGCACACCCCTCCACGTACTGACTGATGGTTCGGCCCCATTCAACTTCTGGGTCTCTAAATTGTCCACGTGGCCAGAGCTAGCCTTTTATGCCTTGGAGGTGCTGGCCTGCCCGGCAGCCAGCGTTTTGTCTGAACGTGTATTCAGCACGGCAGGGGGCGTCATTACAGACAAACGCAGCCGCCTGTCTACAGCCAATGTGGACAAGCTGACGTTCATAAAAATGAACCAGGCATGGATCCCACAGGACCTGTCCGTCCCTTGTCCAGATTAGACATTAACTACCTCCCCATAACCATATATTATTGGACTCCAGGGCACTTCCTCATTCAATCCTATTTTTATTTTCATTTTACCATTATATTGCGATGCTACCCAAAGTTGAATGAACCTCTCCTCTGCCTGTGTGCTAGGCCTAAATATATGCCAATGGACTGTTGCAGTGGTGGCTGACATGAAGCCTGATTCTCTGCTATGACATGCAGACTAATTCTCTGCTGACATGAAGCCAGATTGTCTGTTACGGGACCTCTCTCCTCTGCCTGGGTGCTGGGCCTAAATTTATGACAATGGACTGTTGCAGTGGTGGCTGACGTGAAGCCTGATTCTCTGCTATGACATGCAGACTGATTCTCTGCTGACATGAAGCCAGATCCTCTGTTACGGGACCTCTCTCCTCTGCCTGGGTGCTGGGCCTAAATTTATGACAATGGACTGTTGCAGTGGTGGCTGACGTGAAGCCTGATTCTCTGCTATGACATGCAGACTGATTCTCTGCTGACATGAAGCCAGATCCTCTGTTACGGGACCTCTCTCCTCTGCCTGGGTGCTGGGCCTGAATATATGCCAATGGACTGTTGCAGTGGTGGGTGACGTGAAGCCTCATTCTCTGCTATGACATGCAGACTGATTCTCTGCTGACATGAAGCCAGATCCTCTGTTACGGGACCTCTCTCCTCTGCCTGGGTGCTGGGCCTAAATTTATGACAATGGACTGTTGCAGTGGTGGCTGACGTGAAGCCTGATTCTCTGCTATGACATGCAGACTGATTCTCTGCTGACATGAAGCCAGATCCTCTGTTACGGGACCTCTCTCCTCTGCCTGGGTGCTGGGCCTGAATATATGCCAATGGACTGTTGCAGTGGTGGGTGACGTGAAGCCTCATTCTCTGCTATGACATGCAGACTGATTCTCTGCTGACATGAAGCCAGATCCTCTGTTACGGGACCTCTCTCCTCTGCCTGGGTGCTGGGCCTAAATTTATGACAATGGACTGTTGCAGTGGTGGCTGACGTGAAGCCTGATTCTCTGCTATGACATGCAGACTGATTCTCTGCTGACATGAAGCCAGATCCTCTGTTACGGGACCTCTCTCCTCTGCCTGGGTGCTGGGCCTGAATATATGCCAATGGACTGTTGCAGTGGTGGGTGACGTGAAGCCTCATTCTCTGCTATGACATGCAGACTAATTCTCTGCTGACATGAAGCCAGATTGTCTGTTACGGGACCTCTCTCCTCTGCCTGTGTGTGTGCTGGGCCTAAATATATGCCAATGGACTGTTGCAGTGGTGGCTGACGTGAAGCCTCATTCTCTGCTATGACATGCAGACTGATTCTCTGCTGACATGAAGCCAGATCCTCTGTTACGGGACCTCTCTCCTCTGCCTGGGTGCTGGGCCTAAATTTATGACAATGGACTGTTGCAGTGGTGGCTGACGTGAAGCCTGATTCTCTGCTATGACATGCAGACTGATTCTCTGCTGACATGAAGCCAGATCCTCTGTTACGGGACCTCTCTCCTCTGCCTGGGTGCTGGGCCTGAATATATGCCAATGGACTGTTGCAGTGGTGGGTGACGTGAAGCCTCATTCTCTGCTATGACATGCAGACTGATTCTCTGCTGACATGAAGCCAGATCCTCTGTTACGGGACCTCTCTCCTCTGCCTGGGTGCTGGGCCTAAATTTATGACAATGGACTGTTGCAGTGGTGGCTGACGTGAAGCCTGATTCTCTGCTATGACATGCAGACTGATTCTCTGCTGACATGAAGCCAGATCCTCTGTTACGGGACCTCTCTCCTCTGCCTGGGTGCTGGGCCTGAATATATGCCAATGGACTGTTGCAGTGGTGGGTGACGTGAAGCCTCATTCTCTGCTATGACATGCAGACTAATTCTCTGCTGACATGAAGCCAGATTGTCTGTTACGGGACCTCTCTCCTCTGCCTGTGTGTGTGCTGGGCCTAAATATATGCCAATGGACTGTTGCAGTGGTGGCTGACGTGAAGCCTCATTCTCTGCTATGACATGCAGACTGATTCTCTGCTGACATGAAGCCAGATCCTCTGTTACGGGACCTCTCTCCTCTGCCTGGGTGCTGGGCCTAAATTTATGACAATGGACTGTTGCAGTGGTGGCTGACGTGAAGCCTGATTCTCTGCTATGACATGCAGACTGATTCTCTGCTGTCATGAAGCCAGATTGTCTGTTACGGGACCTTTCTCCTCTACCTGGGTTCTGGGCCTAAATTTATGAAAATTGACTCTTACAGTGGTGGGTGACGTGAAGCCTGATTCTCTGCTATGATATGAAGACTGATTCTCTGCTGACATGAAGCCAGATTGTCTGTTACGGGACCTTTCTCCTCTGCCTGGGTTCTGGGCCTAAATTTATGAAAATTGACTCTTACAGTGGTGGGTGACGTGAAGCCTGATTCTCTGCTATGATATGAAGACTGATTCTCTGCTGACATGAAGCCAGATTGTCTGTTACGGGACCTTTCTCCTCTGCCTGGGTTCTGGGCCTAAATTTATGAAAATTGACTCTTACAGTGGTGGGTGACGTGAAGCCTGATTCTCTGCTATGATATGAAGACTGATTCTCTGCTGACATGAAGCCAGATTGTCTGTTACGGGACCTTTCTCCTCTGCCTGGGTTCTGGGCCTAAATTTATGAAAATTGACTGTTGCAGTGGTGGGTGACGTGAAGCCTGATTCTCTGCTATGATATGAAGACTGATTCTCTGCTGACATGAAGCCAGATTGTCTGTTACGGGACCTTTCTCCTCTGCCTGGGTTCTGGGCCTAAATTTATGAAAATTGACTCTTACAGTGGTGGGTGACGTGAAGCCTGATTCTCTGCTATGATATGAAGACTGATTCTCTGCTGACATGAAGCCAGATTCTCTGTTACGGGACCTCTCTCCTCTGCCTGGGTGCTGGGCCTAAATTTATGACAATGGACTGTTGCAGTGGTGGCTGACGTGAAGCCTGATTCTCTGCTATGACATGCAGACTGATTCTCTGCTGACATGAAGCCAGATTCTCTGTTACGGGACCTCTCTCCTCTGCCTGTGTGTGTGCTGGGCCTAAATATATGCCAATGGACTGTTGCAGTGGTGGCTGACGTGAAGCCTCATTCTCTGCTATGACATGCAGACTAATTCTCTGCTGACATGAAGACAGATTCTCTGTTACGGGACCTCTCTCCTCTGCCTGGGTGCTGGGCCTAAATTTATGAAAATGGACTCTTACAGTGGTGGGTGACGTGAAGCCAGATTCTCTGCTATGGGACCTCTCTCCAATTGATTTTGGTTAATTTTTATTTATTTAATTTTTATTTTAATTCATTTCCCTATCCACATTTGTTTGCAGGGGATTTACCTACATGTTGCTGCCTTTTGCAGCCCTCTAGCTCTTTCCTGGGCTGTTTTACAGCCTTTTTAGTGCCGAAAAGTTCGGGTCCCCATTGACTTCAATGGGGTTCGGGTTCGGGACGAAGTTCGGATCGGGTTCGGATCCCGAACCCGAACATTTCCGGGATGTTCGGCCGAACTTCTCGAACCCGAACATCCAGGTGTTCGCTCAACTCTAATCGGCATTCAATACAAAATATTCATCCAATAATGAAGCTACTTTTCTAATGGTTCCGGGGTCACCTAAAATGGATTCATTAAGGCGCCAATTAAAACAGGTAGATTTATGATCTGGGGAGAGTACAGTGAGGAAAACTGGGGAGTGGTCTGAAATGTCAATGCGGTGATAAGTATTATGAACATGTGAGAAGAAAGTATAATCTGGTGTATCTGGGTATAGTGTACGCCAGACATCCACCATATGGAGGTCCCAGAAGACGTCTCTAATGAACTTCAAGGAACGTACTGAGTGGGTCGACTTATGTGAAGAAGAGTCGATTTGGGGGTTGATAGCGATGTTAAGATCTCCTCCCACAATAACTATGCCTTACTTAAAAGAGGAAACAATCTGAGAGATATCTGAGAGCCACTGGGCCTGTCTAGTGTTAGGAGCATACAGATTTATAAAAGTGTACATTTGAGGCCATATAAGACCTTTGACCAGGAGATATCTCCCCTCTGTGTCTTGTATGTGGTTAGTATATTTAAAGGGTACTTTCCTCCTAAACCCTATACTTACCCCTCCGGATGTGGCATAACTGTCCCCACAGTGGAACCACAGGGAATAATGTGAAAATTCCAGGTTGGGGTAACGGTTAAACTTGAAATGTGTCTCCTGAAGGAGCAGCACCTCAGCACCTGCTTTACGTAGAATAGTGAAAATTTGACTCCATTTGGAAGGGGAGTTGAAACCCTTTACGTTATACGATGCTATATGTATATCAGCCATATTCAAGGGTCAGGATGGAAAAATAGCGGAACAGTGTGCTGATCCCCCAGAGGAGAACACTTACAAGATGGATTGTGTCCATCCGATCTAGAGGATGAGCCAAGGTCCAGAGATCACGTTGTCCCATCCCAGAGTACTTGGGTGAAAGTATTGAGTACCTGAAACCAAACACGGGAAAGGGGAAAACTATGAGAACAGAAAACATAATAAAAAAATTACATTTTGTGTGGGATGACACACAAACAATGAGCATAGAGGGATTTTGGTCACTAGACCAGTAAACATGCTGTCCAGCACATTAAATAACAACAAAATGGCAAGATAATGAAATGGATTAAACAGTAGTAGAGGACAGTGGGGGGACTGGAAAGAACCACGAGACAAGGGGAAGGGTAGAAAGGAAAAACAGGGCTATTGGCAGAGTAGGGATGATAGGGATTCAGAGAAAGGCAGGAAAAAGGTACGACCTAGGGGTCATTTAGAAGGTATTGCTAGGCGAGTAAATGAGAGATAAAGAAGACACAGTAGGTTACGGACATCCTACATCACGAAACATCTGTTGTAAAATCTTCTGGTTATATTGTGCAGCTGATGTCTGGAGGTAGGTAGGAAGTCCTTTTCTACAGGATCGTCCAACTGATGGTATTGTAACGAAGAAGTCCACACGATTGCTCGCAAAGACGATGAGACGAGATAGCTAGCTGGAAGCTAAGGGTCTTGTGTGAGTCTCTTTGGCGTCAGCTGTCGGCTCCTTTTACCCACTTTATGCGCTTTAGGGATGTGTTGCAGGGCGAAACGGGTGACCGTTGGGACCTCCGGCAGGGTGGTTAGGTCCTGAAATAAGTCCCAGTTGTCGATCTGTAAAGGGGGAATTTGCAGGTGATCATAAATGGCCTCCAGATCGGAATGTGCTGAAATGTTAAAGGGCCAAAGGGAAAGTTCCATTTATACTGTATTCTGTTGGCCCGCACGCAGCCACTCTGTTAGTGGTTTGAGGGATTTGCGTTTTCTCAATGTGGAGGGGGTCAGATCTTGGTATATAGACACTGGAGCGCCCTCAAATAGAATGTCTGACCGGTTCCTAGCAGCTTCCTGAACTTAAGGAACTTGCAGATCACGTCCCTAGGAGGATCATCTGGCTTGGGTTTCAGATGTGAGCTCTTTCTATTATTATTTCAAGGGCAAAATCTGGACCAAGCAGTGAGGTGCACAGGGATATAACTGCCTCCGGGATATCTCCAGGTGGTATGGATTCAGGGATCCCTCTAAGGCGCAGATTGTTCCGACGTCCCCTGTTTTCTTCATCTTCAAGAACATTATGCAGCTCATTAAGGTAAGTGCTACACCTTTGGAGTGAGCTTGTGGTAGCCCTCTGATGGTCCAGAATCAGAGTCTGGTGGTTTTCAAGAGACTCCACTCGATCACCCACCTGCCTCATGTCATAGTACATAACATAGTACATAAGGCCGAAAAAAGACATTT
Organism: Bufo gargarizans; assembly: GCF_014858855.1. Lineage (NCBI taxonomy): Eukaryota > Metazoa > Chordata > Amphibia > Anura > Bufonidae > Bufo > Bufo gargarizans. Next base: position 577,559,312 of record NC_058082.1, read on the forward strand.
GTCCATCCAGTTCGGCCTGTCATCCTGCAAGTTGATCCAGAGGAAGGCAAAAAACCCCTGTGAGGTAGAAGCCAATTTTCCTCACTTTAGTGGAATAAAAATTTCTTCCCGACTCCAATCAGGCAATCAGAATAAATCCCTGGATCAACGACCCCTCTCTAGTAGCTATAGCCTGTAATATTATTACGCTCCAGAAATACATCCAGGCCCCTCTTGAATTCCTTTATTGTACTCACCATCACCACCTCCTCAGGCAGAGAGTTCCATAGTCTCACAGCTCTTACCGTAAAGAATCCTCTTCTATGTTTGTGTGCAAACCTTCTTTCCTCCAGACGCAGAGGATGTCCCCTCGTCACAGTCACAGTCCTGGGAATGAATAGATGATGGGATAGATCTCTGTACTGACCCCTGATATATTTATACATATTAATTAGATCTCCTCTCAGTCGTCTTTTTTCTAAAGTGAATAACCCTAATTTTGATCATCTTTCAGGGTACTGTAGACCGCCCATTCCAGTTATTACTTTAGTTGCCCTCCTCTGCACCCTCTCCAGCTCTGCTATGTCTGCCTTGTTTACAGGAGCCCAGAACTGTACACAGTACTCCATGTGTGGTCTGACTAGCGATTTGTAAAGTGGTAGGACTATGTTCTCATCACGGGCATCTATGCCCCTTTTGATGCAACCCATTATCTTATTGGCCTTGGCAGCAGCTGCCTGACACTGGTTTTTGCAGCTTAGTTTGCTGTTTATTAAAATTCCTAGATCTTTTTCCATGTCAGTGTTACCGAGTGTTTTGCCATTTAATAAGTACGGGTGACTTGCATTACTCCTTCCCATGTGCATAACTTTACATTTGTCAGTGTTAAACCTCATCTGCCACTTATCTGCCCAAGCCTCCAATCTATCCAGATCCATCTGTAGCAGTATACTGTCCTCATCAGTGTTAATTACTTTACAAAGTTTAGTGTCATCTGCGAAAATTGATATTTTACTATGCAAGCCTTCTACAAGATTATTAATAAATATATTGCAGAATAGGGCCCAATACTGACCCCTGAGGTACTCCACTAGTGACAGTGACCCAATCTGAGTATGTACCATTAATAACCACCCTCTGTTTTCTATCATTGAGCCAGTTACTTACCCACTTACAGACGTTTTCTCCCAGTCCGAGCATTCTCATTTTATATACTAACCTTTTATGTGGTACAGTGTCAAATGCTTTGGAGAAGTCCAGATACACGACATCCATTGATTCGCCGCTGTCAAGTCTAGAACTTACCTCCTCATAGAAACTGATTAAATTTGTTTGACATGACCGATCCCTCACGAAGCCATGCTGATATGCGTTATTTGCTTATTTCCGTTAAGATGCTCTAACGTAGCATCTCTCAGAAAACCTTCAAACAGTTTACCTACAACAGATGTTAAACTTACCGGCCTATAGTTTCCAGGCTCTGTTTTTGGACCCTTTTTGAATATTGGCACCACATTTGCCATGCGCCAATCCTGTGGGACATTCCCTGTCAACATAGAATCTGCAAATATCAGAAATAAGGGTCTGGCTATGACATTACTTAATTCCCTTAGGATACGGGGGTGTATGCCATCCGGTCCTGGCGATTTGTCTATTTTAATCTTTTTAAGTCGCTGTTGCACTTCTTCCTGGGTCAGACAGGACACTTTTAATGGGGAATTTATTTCAACATTCGGCATGTCATCTGACAGTTTATTTTCCTCAGTGAATACATTGGAGAAAAAAATATTTAACAGCTTTGCTTTCTCCTCGTCGCTCTCTGCGACTCCCCCCTCATTACTCTTTAACGGGCCGACACCTTCAGATTTGTACTTTTTAACATTTATATAATTGAAGAACATTTTAGGGTTAGTTTTACTCTCTTTGGCAATTAATCTCTCGGTCTCTAGTTTGGCCGCTTTTATTTGTTTTTTACATGTTCTATTTTTTTCCTTATAGTTTTTCAGTGCTTCCGTGCTACCTTCCTGTTTTAGTGTTTTATATGCTTTCTTTTTGTCTTTTATTGCTTTCTTTACAGTTCTGTTTATCCACATTGGTTTCTTTTTGTTCCTTAACCTTTTATTCCCATACGGTATGTACCTCTCAAAATGAGATTTTAGGATGCTTTTAAAGATATCCCATTTTGTGGCTGTATTTTTATTTGTGAGGACTTTATCCCATTTAGTTAGGCCTATGGCCTCTCTTAGTTGGCTAAATTTAGCTTTTTTGAAGTTTGGTATTTTTGTTCCTCCCTGTAGAAACGCTCTTTTGAATGATAATTGGAAGGTTATTACTTTGTGGTCACTATTTCCCAGGTGTCCCCCAACCTGCACGTCTGTTGTTCTGTCAGGCCTATTGGTTAATACTAAGTCCAGTATGGCCGTCCCTCTAGTCGGGTCTTGAACCAGTTGGGAGAGGTAATTGTCTTTGGTCATTGCCAAGAACCTGTTTCCTTTATGAGATATACAAGTTTCAGTTTCCCAGTCTATATCTGGGTAGTTGAAGTCCCCCATAATAACCACCTCATTATGATTTGCCGCCTCGTTTATCTCGTTTAGTAGTAGATTTTCTGTGGACTCTGGTATATTAGGTGGTTTATAGTAAACTCCTATTAGTAATTTATTATTGTTTTTAGCGCCATGTATCTCTACCCACAGTGACTCCACATGTTCATGTCCCTCACTTATATCTTCCCGGAGTGTGGGCTTTAGACAGGACTTTACATAAAGGCAGACCCCTCCCCCTCTCCGGTTTTGACGATCCTTTCTAAACAGGCTGTAACCCTGTACATTAACTGCCCAGTCATAGCTATCATAGAAACATAGAATGTGTCGGCAGATAAGAACCATTTGACCCATCTAGTCTGCCCAATATATCTGAATCCTATGAATAGTCCCTGGCCCTATCTTATATGAAGGATAGCCTTATGCCTATCCCATGCATGCTTAAACTCCTTCACTGTATTTGCAGCTACCACTTCTGCAGGAAGGCTATTCCATGCATCCACTACTCTCTCAGTAAAGTAATACTTCCTTATATTACTTTTAAACCTTTGCCCCTCTAATTTAAAACTGTGTCCTCTTGTGGTAGTTTTTCTTCTTTTAAATATGCTCTCCTCCTTTACCGAGTTGATTCCCTTTATGTATTTAAAAGTTTCTATCATATCCCCTCTGTCTCTTCTTTCTTCCAAGCTATACATATTAAGGTCCTTTAACCTTTCCTGGTAAGTTTTATCCTGCAATCCATGTACTAGTTTAGTAGCTCTTCTCTGAACTCTCTCTAGAGTATCTATATCCTTCTGGAGATATGGCCTCCAGTACTGCGCACAATACTCCAAGTGAGGTCTCACCAATGTTCTGTACAGCGGCATAAGCACTTCACTCTTTCTACTGCTTATACCTCTCCCTATACATCCAAGCATTCTGCTGGCATTTCGTGCTGCTCTATTACATTGTCTTCCCACCTTTAAGTCTTCTGAAATAATTACTCCTAAATCCCTTTCCTCAGATACTGAGGTCAGGACTGTGTCAAATATTCTATATTCTGCCCTTGGGTTTTTACGCCCCAGGTGCATTATCTTGCACTTATCCACATTAAATTTCAGTTGCCAGAGTTCTGACCATTCTTCTAGTTTTCCTAAATCCTTTTCCATTTGGCGTTTCCCTCCAGGAACATCAACCCTGTTACATATCTTTGTGTCATCAGCAAAAAGACAAACCTACCATCGAGGCCTTTTGCAATATCACTTATGAAGATATTAAACAAAATTGGTCCCAGTACAGATCCCTGTGGAACCCCACTGGTAACATGACCTTGTTTTGAATGTTCTCCATTGACTACAACCCTCTGTTGTCTGTCACTCAGCCACTGCCTAATCCACTCAACAATATGGGAGTCCATGCTCAATGACTGCAGTTTATTGATAAGTCTTCTGTGTGGGACAGTGTCAAAAGCCTTACTAAAATCTAGATATGCGATGTCTACTGCACCTCCACCGTCTATTATTTTAGTCACCCAGTCAAAAAAATCTATAAGATTTGTTTGACATGATCTCCCTGAAGTAAACCCATGTTGTTTTTCATCTTGCAATCCATGGGATTTTAGATGTTCCACAATCCTATCCTTTAATAGGGTTTCCATTAATTTGCCTACTATTGATGTCAGACTCACTGGTCTATAGTTGCTCGATTCCTCCCTACTACCTTTCTTGTGAATGGGCACGACATTTGCCAATTTCCAATCTTCCGGGACGACTCCTGTTACTAATGATTGGTTAAATAAATCTGTTAACGGTTTTGCCAGCTCACCACTAAGCTCTTTTAATAATTTTGGGTGTATCTCATCAGGCCCCTGTGACTTATTTGTCTTCACTTTAGACAGCAAACTTAGAACATCTTCCTCTGTAAAGACACATGCATCAAACGATGTATTAGTCATCCTTTCTAGTGGAGGTCCTTCTCCTTTTTCTTTTGTAAAAACTGAACAGAAGTATTCATTAAGGCAGTCGGCTAGCCCTTTATTCTCTTCTACATACCTCCCGTCCTTTGTTTTTAATTTAGTTATTCCTTGTTTTATATATCTGAAGAATGTCTTATCTCCTTTTTTCATAGACTGAGCTAGTTTTTCTTCTGCCTGCGCTTTAGAAGTTCTTATAACTTGCTTGGCCTCTTTCTGACTAATCTTGTAGATTTCCTTATCTTCATTGCTCTGGGTTTTTTTATAATTACAAAATGCTAGCTTTTTATTTTTAATGATTTGGGCCACTTCTGCTGAGTACCACAGTGGTCTCTTCCTTTTTTTGCTTTTACTGACAAGTCTAATGCAATTTTCTGTTGCCTTCAATAATGCACCTTTTAAGTAGTCCCATTTCTCCTGGACTCCATGTAATCCGTTCCAGTCTGATAAGGACTCATTTATGACTAATTTCATTTTTGAAAAGTCTGTTTTTCTAAAATCCAAAACTTTTGTTTTTGTGTGGTGGGACTCTTTCACAGTTCTTATATTAAACCACACTGACTGGTGATCACTAGATCCCAAGGTTTCGCCTACAATGACATCATATACCGAATCCCCATTTGTGAATACCAAATCCAAAATGGCCTCCCTCCGGGTTGGCTCCTCAACCATTTGTTGTAGGGATAACCCCAGTAGGGAATTTAGAATATCTGTACTCCTGGTAGAACTTGCTATTTTGGTTTTCCAGTTTATATCTGGAAGATTGAAATCTCCCATAATGATAACTTCTCCTTTCATTGTCATTTTAGCTATTTCTTCAACTAGTAGATCATCTAGTTCTTTAACTTGACCAGGTGGTCTATATATCACACCTACACGAGTTACTGCATGATTAGCAAACTGCAACGTAACCCAAACTGACTCTATGTTGGCCTCACCAACTTGTATTAGGTTAGATTTAATGCTATCTTTCACATACAGGGCCACTCCTCCTCCTTTCTTGCCTTCTCTGTCTCTTCTGTATAAAGAGTACCCTGGTATGGTTATGTCCCAGTCATTTCTTTCATTAAACCATGTCTCCGTAACAGCCACTAAATCTACATTCTCAGATGCCATTATTGACCCAAGTTCATAAATTTTTTTACCTAAACTGCGAGCATTTGTAGACAGGACTCTGAGCTTATCATTTCTTAACCTCTGTGCTTCTGACCTGTTTTGGCATTGTTTCGGGGGGCAATTGGACTCTTTTATTTTCACTCTTTTGCCCCCCCCCCCCCCTTCCTAGTTTAAATACTCTTTCGCAAATTCTTGGAGTTGTTCACTAAGTACATTTGTTCCTTTGAGAGAAAGATGCAAACCATCTTTTTTGTACAGTTCCTTTCTATTCCAAGTAGAGCTATCATGAGAAACAAAAGCCAAATCCTTGCTCTTGACACCATTTACCAAGCCATATGTTGAACTCCTTTATGCGCCTCTGCCTATCATTCTGAACATTATGCACAGGCAGAACTTCAGAAAATGAAATGGTGGATGCAAAATCCTGTACGTCATTACCAAGTGTGATAAAAGATTTTTTCACCTCTGACACTTCATTGCAAGCCAGGTCATTTGTCCCTAGATGGACAAGAACATCCACGTCCCCTTCCTGCTTTGCTTGCTTAACAATATTAATAATACGTCTTCTTTCTCTTCTAGCAGTAGCCCCAGGGAGACATCTCACTAAACCATTTTCTTTAAGCTCCACACTTCTTATGATTGAATGACCCAGCAACAGCTGCTTCCTTTGAGACTTCACTTTATCTTTTTTGTCCTTGGCTGCAGTCTTGCATACATTAGACATAGGAGTCGATGGTTTCTCACCCTCTGTGCTTGAGTCCATATCCATGTTGTCCTTACATTTTGAGAGTGCTGCAAATGAATTATGGAGAACCACCGACTGTGGGACATGTCTTCTATCCACCACTCTAAGTCTTCCAGAACCTACAGTAACCCATCTGCCATTTCTGGGGGTCCTCTGCGGCGGTGGCATTGCAGCAGTCCTAGCTGGAGTTTGTTTAACAGATAATTTAAATATCTCAGATTTCAAAAATGCAATTTCCTGCTGCAGTAAGGAGAACTGTCTACAGATCTGACAGCATCCGAATCTCCAAAGAGTGGAACATGAAATAAATGCACAGCAATTCCTGCACTGAACCAAGTCTGCCATTTTAAAGAGGCCATGTCCAGCCATGTCTCAGTTATTCCCACTATGTCATAGTCCTCCTCACACATCACTAATTCCAGTTCACCAGTTTTATTAGTCAGGCTTCTGGCATTAGTATACATACATTTGAGAGGTTTATGTATATTTTTTACTCTACACCTTTCCTTCTGAACTGTTCTAGTCCCTCCTTCCATTCCTTCCCCAGTCTCACTACCTTGCCCCCGGTCTCTATCTGCACTATCTTCCCATTCTATAACATAATTACCCTCCCCCCCTGTCCCTAGTTTAAACACTCCTCCAACCTTCTAGCCATCTTCTTCCCCAACACAGCTGCCCCTTCCCCATTGAGGTGCAGCCCGTCTCTACGATAGAGCCTGTAGCCGATAGAGAAGTCGGCCCAGTTCTCCAGGAACCCAAACCCCTCTATCCTACACCAGTTCTTGAGCCACTTGTTAATTTCCCTAATCTCCCGCTGCCTCTCTTGTGTGGCCCGTGGTACAGGCAGTATTTCGGAAAATACTACCTTTGAGGTCCTTGCCCTCAGCTTTTGACCTAAATCCCTGAAATCATTTTTAAGGACTCTCCACCTACCCCTAACTTTGTCATTGGTTCCGATATGGACCATGACCGCTGGATCTTCTCCAGCCCCTCCCAGTAATCTGTCAACCCGATCCGCGATGTGTCGAACTCTAGCGCCAGGAAGACAGCACACTGTTCGGCGATCACGGTCTTTGTGACAGATTTCCCTATCTGTTCCCCTAATAATTGAGTCTCCCACTACCAGCACCTGTCTGGCCTGCCCTGCTCTCCTGGTCCCCTGCTTACCGGAGCTGGCATTCCCCTGACTGGCAGAGGAAGTGTCTGGCTGCGGCAGTGCCATCCCTGGACTGACATCCCCCTCATCTGCCAAACGTGCAAACTTGTTGGGGTGTGTCAGATCAGGGCTAGCCTCCCTGGCACTCTTCCCTCTACCCCGCTTTCTAACTGTTACCCAGCTAGCTACCTCACTTTCCTCAGCCTCCTCTCTGTCACCCTCCCCCTCATCTACCCCAAAGAGTGCTTGCTCGGTGAGAAGCAAACTCTTTTGCAAATTGTCAATGCCTCTCAGTGTTGCAACTTGCCCATTTAGAGACTCGATTAGCGATTCCAAACGGGTAATTTGCTCACATCTTGAACAAAGATATGCACCCTTGAACTCCTGTTCCAGGACTGCATACATCATGCAAGATGTGCACTGGACTGTGTTGTCAATTGTGCAACACATACTAAATGGGGATTACACCAGCAAAGCAAAAAATACAATATAATGTAGTACTAAGAAACTGGCTAATTACAGTCCCCCACTGAAGTCCCTGAATCTAAAGTCACTTAATCTTAAGTCCCACACTTAATCAACCATGTCTCATTTGAAATTGCTGCCCTGCACCAAGTAGGGGCTCCAAGGCCTTGCAGAGTGTATGTTTCAGGTAATTCCTGGTAATCGGTAAGGCCCCCCTACCTTGTGGCTCCTCTGCATCGCTTTCATCTTCAGATCTGTACGGCACGCTGGCTTTGTGTGGCTGAATCGGCGCCATCTTGGATTTGCGTGCTGCTGGCTGGGTTTTTAAACCCAGCCCAAAACCTGGCCTGTACATGGGGAACAGCCACCCACCCTGCTCTTTGGCTGCTCCCAATAAGAACCGGCCCAGATTGGCTTTACAGCCACAGTAAGTAAAACAGTGTCAGCGAGCACTAGCTGCAGCTGACACACAAAATTACCGGTTCTTATCTCACCGAGTCCAGGAACCTCGGTGATACGTACCTTCCGTCAATGATGGACCCTTGTGCCTTCCTACAGTAAATAACAGCAAAAGTGAACTGCGTATACATTTCTCATATTGGACTAAAATAGGCCACTAAACGATTTCTAAGTAGATAACAGAAAAAGTGTACTGCAAATATTTTTCACTTTTTCTCTAGAAGTATGGCAATAAATGCTTTTACCGCAATTAACACCAAATGTGAACTGTGTCTATTTTTCTCGTATTATAGTGAAATATGACACAAAATGCTTTTAGCGCTAATAACACGAAACATGAACTAAGTCTATTTTTCTCTAGAAAAATGTCAATGAACGCTTTTTAGCGCAAATAGCACCAAATGTGAACTGCGTCTATTTTTCTTGTATTGTACTGAAATATGACAATAAACGCTTTTAGCACAAACAACACCAAATCTGAAATGTGTCTATTTTTCTCGTATTGTAGTGAAATACATATGACAAGAAACACTTTTAGAGCAAATAACAGCAAATATGAACTTAGACTATTTTTCTCTTCTTCTCTAGAAATATGACAATAAATGCTTTTAGCACAAATAACAACAAAAGTGACCTGAGTAAATATATCTCGTATTGTATTGAAATAGGCCACTAAATGATATCAGCGTAGTTAACAGCAAAAGTGACCTGCGTATATATTTATCTTTTTCCACAGATAAAAGCCACTAAAGGCTTTTCAACATAGCACTTGCACCCCAATAACTAATTGCTGGAATTACAGAGCTGTATTATGAGACTATCTAGATCCCTAAGTAATGTTTCCCTGCTCTTGTAAGGTTAATTTCACACTCGCGCTTGGTTCCGATCCCTCATGGATCTGCACAGACGGATCCGTTCAGAGAATACAACCCTCTGCATCCGATCAGAACGGATCCGTTTGTATTATCTTTAACATAGCCAAGACGGATCCGTCTTGAACACCATTAAAAGTCAATGGGGGACGGATCCAGTTTCTATTGTGCCAGATTGTGTCATAGAAAACGGATCCATCCCCATTGACTTACATTGTGTGTCAGAACGGATCCGTTTGGCTTAGTTTCGTCAGACAGACACCAAAGCGGAATGGAGATGGAACAGAGGCAAACTGATGCATTCTGAGCAGATCCTTTTCCATTCAGAATGCATTAGGGCAATACTCATCCATTTTGGACCGCTTGTGAGAGCCCTGAACGGATCTTACAAACGGAAAGCCAAGACGCCAGTGTGAAAGTAGCCTAAATCACTTTTTTTCACACAATGAGGATTTTCCTGTGACTCTGACTAGCATCTGCACACGTCTCTCACTGACTGTGAAATGATTCCTCTCACTATCCTTTCCCTGCACTAGTAAATCGTTTCTTTCTTTCCTTTTTTTTTTTTATTAGTTTTTCTTTTATTCTCCGTTGCGCCTGCATACACGTCTGTTCCTGAACAAAGTACGATAGTGAATGCAAACTCTAAGATGGCTGCTGTATTTATAGGGCTGTGACATCACCGGCTGGCTGCTGATTGGCTGCATGCATTGTATTATGGGTCATCCCGCCTTTCCAGAGTTCCTTGCCCCATGTTCTCACACGTGTAGCCGCCATTTTAGCCGCCATTGTAGCCGGCTAGCCGCCATGTTTGGAAAAATTGCAATTTGTTACCACAAAGCATGAGAAAATTTGCATTCGTTCAGAATCAAAATTTTCCTGAAATTCGGAACAAATTTGATTTTTTTAGCTTAAATTTGCTCATCTCTAATTAAGGTAAATGCCCACCTTTTAGCATTATCCCTGAGTAGACATGGTTTCAAAGCATACAATTCTGGCTGCCTGCAGCTTCCACAAAAGGCAGCTTACTGAATACTGTCTTATTACTGAGCTCAATGTATAACTGTTAAAGATGAGCAAATTGATTCTATAAATTCCGAATTCAGTCAGAATTTTTGGAAAAATTCTATAGAATGAGAATTAAGTGATAAAAGTAACATAGTAAGAGTTTATAAGGCTGAAAATAGACATCTGTCCATGTACTTCAGCCTGTTATCTTTCAAGTTGATCCAAAAAAAAAAAAAAAAAAAACTTGTGAGATAGTAGCCAATTTTCCTCAATTTAGGGGAAGGGGAGCGGAAATCCTTCCCAACCCCAATCAGGCAATCATAAAAACTCCCTGGCTTATCGACCCCTCTCTAGTAGTTATAGCCTGTAATATTATTATACTCCAGAAATACTTCCAGGCCCCTCTTGAACTCTTTTAGTTAATTCACCATCACCACCTCCTCGGGCAGATAGGTCCATAGTCTCAATGCTCTTACCGTAAAGGATGCTCTTCTATGTTTGTGTACAGACCTTCTGTCGCGGATGATCCGCTAGAATATTGAACAATATTCACAATATTAATATCCCTTAGTGATCAATTGGTCTAGTAAATAGTATTTGTTTCCATAGGGCCACTGAAGCTGCAGAGCCCCAGAGCGTACAATCTGATTGCTGAGAGTGTCTCCATCTGTAATGACTGAACTTATGGATTTCGCGTGTACAGTACACAGAGAACAAAAGGAGTCCTTTTGTTCAAGTCATTCAATAGAGGCCAGCATATGGTTCAGGCTACCTGCAAAGTGTCTGTAACAGCTAAGCTGGAAATCGACACTTCCGGACCGAATGCTAACTAATTATGGTGCCGTCGTCAATTAGCTGTTCAGACTTTGGCTATTCAATTGCGTCCCCTGGTTAATAGGAGGTTACGTGGTTAGGGCTCCCTTTTGTCAGACCCACGTAGAAGTGTGAAGTCAATTTAATGAGAAGGAAGCTGTCCTGATGAACTGCAGACCGCCAGGCACCGAAGTATGAGATATGATTTTACCCTTTATAAGAGAGACCATGCATCTTACGGACATGAAATTTACATAATATTGTCACTCAGAATTTACTGGACATTTCCATATCACACACATGGCTCTAGGAGAAGCCCAGGTAAAGTGATGGCGTTTCCCCATCATAGAACAGGTTATAATAGTCATATTTGATATCCCTGAACTCCATATTTTGTGGGGAATGTGAATCTGTGCTCGTTACTTATGTACAACGGAGACATCCCGAGATATGGCACATACCATATTTCAGAACGGGCATTCACCTCAGGAATACAGCCTGCCCCAGCAAGCGGACTCTCAATTCTCGCCTTAATTCTGGGATCCTTATAACAAGGACCTAGAATCTGCTAAAGGAGTTCTCCACTTTTAACAACACCTGAAGAGGGCCTCAGCCAGAGAACCCGTGGGCTGTAGGCATATTTGGATTATTACACTCTGGACAAAGGTTTCTTGGACTTTATCCCTGCAACGGACTATTTCACCAACAGACATCTTTTCTGTGGAAAAAAATTATTTTCGTTCTTTTCTCCCTTTTTGTTTATTGGACTATACTTTCCTTAATGACTGCACATATTGAGAAGTTGTATTGTATATACATAATAAATTACCTCCAAGTCATTTCTTTAGCCATATGCCTGCTTTCAAACACTGCAAAAACTTACCCTAGCCTCTCCGAAGAGAAAGCTACTCGGTTCTGTTATCCAGATAGTGGGTTCCTTGCTCCCATAAATTGCAAGGTGGTGGCAGTTAAACTACCCTGTGTGTGGTTCCGGTCCGGTCGCACACACGCTTACTTGTGGTCAATCTGTGGTCCAATCCCGGCGCTTTCAGCCTATCGACTGCACGGACTCAAGTTAGACTGTCGGTGTGCTGAAAGTGGCTGGGAGGCCTGTTTGCGGATTGACCACTAGGGGTGATGTGACGGTCGCAGTTCGTCACACCTTCTTTTTCTAGACACAGAGGATGTCCCCTCGTCACAGTCCTGGGGCTAAATAGATGATGGGAGACATCTCTATACTGACCCCTGACACTGTATATTTATATATAGTTATTATATCTCTCCTAAGTTGTCTTTTTTCTAAAGTGAATAACCCTAATTTTGATAATCTTTCTGGGTACTGTAGTCCACCCATTCTAGTTATTACTTTAGTTGCCCTTCTCTGTACTCTCTCCAGCTCTGCTATGTCTGCCTTGTTCACAGGAGCCCAGAGCTGTACACAGTAATCTATGTGTGGTCTGACTAGTGATTTTTAAAGTGGCAGGACTATTTTCTCATCACGGCATCTATGCCCCTTTTGATGCAACTGATTATCCTATTGGCCTTGGCAGCAGTTGCCCGACACTGGTTTCTACAGCTTAGTTCAATAAATTCCTTAAAAGTCCTTTTCCATGTCAGTGTTACCCAGTTTTTTATTATTTAGTATGTACGGGTGACTTGCATTATTCCTTCCTATGTGAATAACTTTATATTTGTCAGTGTTAAATCTCCTCTGCCACTTCTCTGATAAAGCCTTTAATCTATCCAGATCCATCTGTAGCAGTATACATCTCTTCCGTATTAATTACTTTACACAGCTTAGTGTAATCTAGAGTTGAGCGGACACCTGAATGTTCGGGTTTGATGGGTTCGGCCGAACTTTTGAGCACTAAAATGGCTCTAAAAATGTCATGGAAAGGGCTAGAAGGCTGCAAATGTCATCAAAATGTGGTTAAGAGCATGGCAAGTGCTCTGCAAACAAATGTGGATAGGGAAATGACTTAAAATAACATAAAATATGTAAAAAATAAATAAAAATCTGTCTGTCAATGCCTCACTGTGGACCTGGTCCTTCTCCATATGGACCAGGTCCATATGGAGAAGGAGGTTGAGGAGGCGGTGGATGTGGCGGTGCAGGTGGAAGTGGCAGTGGAGGAGGAGGAGGTAGCCTACACTGCTTTTTGGTTTAAAATGTATTTAAATTTTTTTAACCACCTCCGGACCGCCTAACGCAGATTCGCGTTCCGGAGGTGGCAGCCCTGCGCACAGTCACGCATATATGCGTCATCTCGCGAGACGCGAGATTTCCTGTGAACGCGCGCACACAGGCGCGCGCGCTCACAGGAACGGAAGGTAAGCGAGTGGATCTCCAGCATGCCAGCGGCGATCGTTCGCTGGCAGGCTGGAGATCTGATTTTTTTAACCCCTAACAGGTATATTAGACACTGTTTTGATAACAGCGTCTAATATACCTGCTACCTGGTCCTCTGGTGGTCCCTTTTGTTAGGATCGACCACCAGAGGACTCAGGTAGCTCAGTACAGTCGCACCAAACACCACACTACATTACACCCCCCCCCCCGTCACTTATTAACCCCTTATAAACCCCTGATCACCCATGATCACCCCATATAAACTCCCTGATCACCCCCCTGTCATTGATCACCCCCCTGTCATTGATCACCCCCCTGTCAGGCTCCGTTCAGACGTCCGTATGATTTTTACGGATCCACGGATACAGGGGGGTGATCAATGACAGGGGGGTGATCAGGGAGTCTATATGGGGTGATCAACCCCCTGTCATTGATCACCCCCTGTAAGGCTCCATTCAGACATCCGCATGTGTCAGTGGATCCGTAAAAATCATGCGGACGTCTGAATGGAGCCTTACAGGGGGGTGATCAATGACAAGTGGGTGATCACGCATATAGACTTCCTGATCACTTCCCTGTCATTGATCACCCCTCTGTCATTGATCACCCCCCTGTAAGGCTCCATTCAGACGTCCGCATGATTTTTACGGATCCACTGACACATGCGGATGTCTGAATGGAGCCTTACAGGGGGTGATCAATGACAGGGGGTTGATCACCCCATATAGACTCCCTGATCACCCCCCTGTCATTGATCACCCCCCTGTAAGGCTCCATTCAGACGTCCGCATGTGTTTTGCGGATCCGATACATGTATCCGTGGATCCGTAAAAAATCATACGGACGTCTGAATGGAGCCTTACAGGGGGGTGATCAGGGAGTCTATATGGGTGATCACCCCTCTGTCATTGATCACCCCCCACCTGTAAGGCTCCATTCAGACGTCCGCATGTGTTTTGCGGATCCGATCCATGTATCCGTGGATCCGTAAAAAATCATACGGACGTCTGAATGGAGCCTTACAGGGGGGTGATCAGGGAGTCTATATGGGTGATCACCCCTCTGTCATTGATCATCCCCCCCTGTAAGGCTCCATTCAGACGTCCGCATGTGTTTTGCGGATCCGATCCATGTATCCGTGGATCCGTAAAAAATCATACGGACGTCTGAATGGAGCCTTACAGGGGGGTGATCAGGGAGTCTATATGGGTGATCACCCCTCTGTCATTGATCACCCCCCCCCTGTAAGGCTCCATTCAGACGTCCGCATGTGTTTTGCGGATCCGATCCATGTATCCATGGATCCGTAAAAATGATACGGACGTCTGAATGGAGCCTTACAGGGGGGGTGATCAGTGACAGGGGGGTGATCAGGGAGTCTATATGGGTGATCACCCCCCTGTCATTGATCACCCCCCTGTCATTGATCACTCCCCCTGTAAGGCTCCATTCAGACATTTTTTTGGCCCAAGTTAGCGGCAATTTTTTGTTTGTTTTTGTTTTTGTTTTTTCTTACAAAGTCTCATATTCCACTAACTTGTGTCAAAAAATAAAATCTCACATGAACTCACCATACCCCTCACGGAATCCAAATGCGTAAACATTTTTAGACATTTATATTCCAGACTTCTTCTCACGCTTTAGGGCTCCTAAAAAGCCAGGGCAGTATAAATACCCTACATGTGACCCCATTTCGGAAAGAAGACACCCCAAGGTATTCCGTGAGGGGCATATTGAGTCCATGAAACATTGAAATTTTTGTCCTAAGTTAGCGGAAAGTGAGACTTTGTGAGAAAAAAAACAAAAAAAATCAATTTCCGCTAACTTATGCAAAAAAAAAAAAAATTCTATGAACTCGCCAGGCCCCTCATTGAATACCTTGGGGTGTCTTCTTTCCAAAGTGGGGTCACATGTGGGGTATTTATACTGCCCTGGCTTTTTAGGGGCCCGAAAGTGTGAGAAGAAGTCTGGGATCCAAATGTCTAAAAATGCCCTCCTAAAAGGAATTTGGGCACCTTTGCGCATCTAGGCTGCAAAAAAGTGTCACACATCTGGTATCGCCGTACTCAGGAGAAGTTGGGAAATGTGTTTTGGGGTGTCATTTTACATATACCCATGCTGGGTGAGAAAAATATCTTGGTCAAATGCCAACTTTGTATAAAAAAATGGGAAAAGTTATCTTTTGCCAAGATATTTCTCTCACCCAGCATGGGTATATGTAAAATGACACCCCAAAACACATTTCCCAACTTCTCCTGAGTACGGCGATACCAGATGTGTGACACTTTTTTGCAGCCAAGGTGGGCAAAGGGGCACATATTCCAAAGAGCACCTTTCGGATTTCACAGGCTATTTTTTACAGATTTTGATTGCAAAGTACTTCTTACACATTTGGGCCCCTAAATTTCCAGGGCAGTATAACTACGCCACAAGTGACCCCATTTTGGAAAGAAGACACCCCAAGGTATTCCGTGAGGGGCATGGCGAGTTCCTAGAATTTTTTATTTTTTGTCACAAGTTAGCGGAAAATGATGATTTTTCTTTTTTTTTCTTTTTTCCTTACAAAGTCTCAAATTCCACTAACTTGCGACAAAAAATAAAAAATTCTAGGAACTCGCCGTGCCCCTCACGGAATACCTTGGGGTGTCTTCTTTCCAAAATGGGGTCACTTGTGGCGTAGTTATACTGCCCTGGCAATTTAAGGGCCCAAATGTGTAAGAAGTAGTTTGCAATCAAAATGTGTAAAAAATGGCCTGCGAAATCGGAAAGGTGCACTTTGGAATATGTGCCCCTTTGCCCACCTTGGCAGCAAAAAAGTGTGACACATCTGGTATCGCCGTACTCAGGAGAAGTTGGGGAATGTGTTTTGGGGTGTCATTTTACATATACCCATGCTGGGTGAGAAAAATATCTTGGTCAAATGCCAACTTTGTATAAAAAAAATGGGCAAAGTTGTCTTTTGCCAAGATATTTCTCTCACCCAGCATGGGTATATGTAAAATGACACCCCAAAACACATTCCCCAACTTCTCCTGAGTACGGCGATACCAGATGTGTCACACTTTTTTGATGCCAAGGTGGGCAAAGGGGCACATATTCCAAAGTGCACCTTTCGGATTTCACCGGTCATTTTTTACACATTTTGATTGCAAAGTACTTCTCACACATTAGGGCCCCTAAATTGCCAGGGCAGTATAACTACGCCACAAGTGACCCCATTTTGGAAAGAAGACACCCCAAGGTATTCTGTGAGGGGCACGGCGAGTTCCTAGAATTTTTTATTTTTTGTCGCAAGTTAGTGGAATATGGAACTTTGTAAGAAAAAAATAAAAAAGAAAAAATCATCATCATTTTCCGCTAACTTGTGACAAAAAATAAAAAGTTCTATGAACTCACTATGCCCATCAGCGAATACCTTAGGGTGTCTACTTTCCGAAATGGGGTCATTTGTGGGGTTTGTCTACTGTTTGGGCATTGTAGATCCTCAGGAATCATGACAGGTGCTCAGAAAATCAGAGCTGTTTCAAAAAGCGGAAATTCACATTTTTGTACCATAGTGTGTAAACGCTATAACTTTTACCCAAACCATTTTTTTTTTGCCCAAACATTTTTTTTTTATCAAAGACATGTAGAACAATAAATTTGGCGAAAAATTTATATATGGATGTCGTTTTTTTTGCAAAATTTTACAGCTGAAAGTGAAAAATTTCATTTTTTTGCAAAAAAATCGTTACATTTTGATTAATAACAAAAAAAGTAAAAATGTCAGCAGCAATAAAATACCACCAAATGAAAGCTCTATTAGTGAGAAGAAAAGGAGGTAAAATTCATTTGGGTGGTAAGTTGCATGACCGAGCGATAAACGGTGAAGTAGTGCCGAAGTGTAAAAAGTGCTCTGGTCATGAAGGGGGTTTCAGCTAGTGGTTAAATTAGGGTACACCCCAAAACATTGGGAAATATAACCCTCCAGCCGTGCTAAACACACGTTCAGACAATACACCGACTGCAGGGTAGGCCAGCACCTCCAAGGCGTAAAGGGCAAGCTCAGGCCATGTGCCCAATTTGGAGACCCAGAAGTTGGAGGGGCTGACCCCTGTCAGTTAGTTTGTATTAGCGTGTGCATACTTAATGCCCCACCATGACGCACGTCCCCGTGATGTTCACGATCTAATTTGATATCTGCTCTATCAACTTTCGATGTTCTTTTATGCGCCTACTATGGTGATTACGGGTGGAGGGGAATCAGGGTTCCAGGCCATAGAAGGAGCGTGAGAAAAAGAGACCAAATTTAAGGGAGATAAATTTATTTTAAAAAATTGGGATCGAGAAGAAATGTGGGAAAAGCTATTGAGGCGCAAATGTGGGACAAATTACAGAAGCCCAAATGTGAGCAAAAAGAGTCAAGCGGAATTGTGGGAAAAGCTATTGAGGCGCAAATGTTGGCCAAAAGAGTATAGTGGAAATGTGGGACAAAGTATTGAAGCTTAAATGTGGTACAACTTGTTTAAGTTTAAGCATTGAATCAAAGGAGGTGGCGCACATCAATTAAAGAAGCATTTCAGAAATTTTATTCCCTGTCACCTATGCAGAGCAGGGGTTTATTCACGTCTAAAATTGTATAATGTCAACTCAAGAATGTAACAGAAAAATTACCGAAATTACTTGGTAGAGCAGGGGTCTATGACAGAAAACAATTGTTTATTGTCACCCGAAAATGTAAAATAAAAATTATTGAAATTTATTAAGCTGTCAACTAGGTAGAGGAGGGGTATTTTACACCCCAAAATTAGTGAATTTGGCCCTAAAATGTAACTGACAAATGTTTTGGTTTTTTTTGTTTGTTTTTTTACCGGTCCACTAGGTATAGCAATGGTACTTCACACCAAAAAAATTGCTGAATTTCATCAGAAAATGTAACTGACAATTTTTTATTTTTTTTTATTAACCGGCCTACTAGGTATAGCAGTGGTACTATACACCCAGAAATTTGTTAATTTCAACCGAAAATGTAACTGACAATTATTATTATTATTTTTTTTTTTTTTTTATGGCCTACTAGGTATAGCAGTGGTACATCACACCCAAAAATTGGTGAATTTCACCGTAAAATGTAACAGACAAGTTTTTTTTATTGTTTAACCTGTCTACTAGGTATAGCAGTGGTACTTCACACCCAAAAATTGTTGAATTTCAACTGAAAATGTAACTAACAATTTTTTTTAATTTTTTTTTATTCTTAATTGGTTAATTTCACCAGAAAATGTTAATGACAATTTTATTTAATTTTTTTAACCGGCCTACTAGGTATAGCAAAGTGAAGAAATTCGTGACACACCAGAGTTAGTTTGATGCAATTTAATTGATTGATGTTTTACATCATTTCATATATACAGTCATGTGAAAAAATTAGGACACCCTTTGAAAGCATGTGGTTTTTTGTAACATTTTTAATAAAAGGTTATTTCATCTCCGTTTCAACAATACAGAGAGATTAAAGTAATCCGACTAAACAAAGAAAACTGAAGAAAAGTCTTTTCAAGATCTTCTGTAAATGTCATTCTACAAAAATGCCTATTCTAACTGAGGAAAAAGATAGGACACCCTTGCCCCTAATAGCGAGTGTTACCTCCTTTGGCTGAAATAACTGCAGTGAGACGGTTCTTGTAGCCATCTACCAGTCTTCGACATCGGTCTGAGGAAATTTTACCCCACTCCTCAATGCAGAACTTTTTCAGCTGTGAGATGTTTGAGGGGTTTCTTGCACGTACAGCCCTTTTCAAGTCACCCCACAGCATCTCAATGGGATTCAAATCTGGACTTTGACTTGGCCATTCCAGGACTCTCCATTTCTTCTTTTTCAGCCAATCTTTGGTTGATTTACTAGTATGTTTTGGGTCATTGTCATGTTGCATGGTCCAGTTCCGCTTCAGCTTTAATTTTCTAACTGATGGTCTCACATGTTCTTCAAGCACCTTCTGATACACAGTAGAATTCATCGTGGATTCTATGATGGTGAGCTGACCAGGTCCTGCTGCAGCAAAGCAGCCCCAAACCATGACACTTCCACCTCCATGCTTCACAGTTGGTATGAGGTTCTTTTCTTGGAATGCTGTGTTTGGTTTACGCCAAACATGTCCTCTGCTGTTGTGTCCAAATAATTCAATTTTGGACTCATCTGTCCAAAGAACATTATTCCAGAAGTCCTGGTCTTTGTCAACTTTATCTCTGGCAAATGTCAGTTTGGCCTCGATGTTTCTCTTGGAAAGCAAAGGTTTCCTCCTTGCACACCTCCCATGCAAGTTAAACTTGTACAGTCTCTTTCTGATTGTAGAGGCATGTACTTCTACATCAACAGTAGCCAGAGCCTGCTGTAGTTCTCGAGATGACACTTTAGGGTTTTTGGAGACCTCTTTTAGCATCTTGCGGTCTGCTCTTGGGGTGAACTTGCTGGGGCGACCAGTCCTGGGCATGTTGGCAGTTGTTTTGAAAGCCCTCCACTTGTAGACTATCTTCCGGACAGTGGAATGGCTGATTTCAAAATCTTTTGAGATCTTTTTAAATCCCTTCCCAGACTCATAGGCTGCTACAATCTTTTTTCTGAAGTCCTCTGACAGCTCTTTTGCTCTCACCATGGTGCTCACTCTCACTTCAACAGTCAGGAGCACACCAAACTAAATGTCTGAGGTTTAAATAGGGCAAGCCTCATTCAACATGCAGAGTAACGATCTACTAATTATGTGCACCTGGTGTGATATACCTGTGTGAGATCTGAGCCAATTTAAGAGGGAATACATGTGAGGGTGTCCTATCTTTTTCCTCAGTTAGAATAGGCATTTTTGTAGAATGACATTTACAGAAGTTCTTGAAAAGACTTTTCTTCAGTTTTCTTTGTTTAGTTGGATTACTTTAATCTCTCTGTATTGTTGAAACGGAGATGAAATAACCTTTTATTAAAAATGTTACAAAAAACCACATGCTTTCAAAGGGTGTCCTAATTTTTTCACATGACTGTATATATATATATATATATATATAATTGATACATCCGAATAGGAGCAAAATTAAGCTTGTATAATGTGTCCCAACGTTTTGGCCATATGTCTGGCCTTTGTCAAGGGATCTATAAGAAATTATATAAGTAAGAATCACTTGTAAATTCATATAATGATGAAAATAAAATTAGGATCATATGCAAATAAATAGGAAATGAGGGTCAGGTATATATGTCAAGGGAGAAACAGGGCAAGAAAAAAAGACAATTTCATAAGTATCATCTATACAAAAAATCACAGTGAGGCATTGACAGACAGCATATACGGGGTGGTAAAATCGCCATATATCATCACAATAGACATCAGTCAATCGAAATCGCAGGATACATACATATTAGTAAGCTACATTCATCTAAATAAGGGAGTATGGCCATCTGCCCCTTAGTATGTTGTCAGTAATATCGGGAGGTACCTGGTGCAATTAACCAGCCTATTAAATAACCTAATGTCCTGAATGGGAAGAGGGGAAGAGACCAGCGATTACCTGTGGTTTTGTTTGCAGAGACCTCGGCCGGATGTGTATGCAGGAAAGAGTGCGCTAGGGTTTATAAAGGATACTAGAATGTATCCTCTCTGGGGTGGCTGTGTGCGTCCGTGATGACGTCTCGCCTCTGGCGCATGCGCAATGGTCTATGTAGGGCAAGAGAGGGCATGAAGGTTGCCCTTACTGAGAAAACCATCTGACCGGACCTGTGGTGTGTGGGTGGCGCTAATTTAACGATATGGCTGTATAGAGGACACTAGTGGGTCAATGCTGTTATCTAATAAGATTGATATATATATAGCTACATAGACATATAGCATCACATGGATAAAGTATGAATACTACCGTCCTATAGTAATCACATGTAATAACATTTAATGGTAACTGGGTTATATGGATGAGGGGGGAGGGAAAAATGGGAGGGTTAATGGGGAAAAGATATGTTCTAGATCTAAAATCCAATTTATCGAATCTGTGAGGAGAAACATACAGTGATCATTATTAAAGAGATAGAAATATAGGATTCAACAACATTAGCATTAAGTCCATTATATATTAAAGAAAAAGTTGCTATCCCGGTTCAATCCTCTAGGGCTCAATGTATCCAGGCGATGGATACAGTATGATTCTCCCTGTTTTAGCAATAGTATCTGATTTCCACCCCTCCGTGGGGTTTTTATCTGCTCTAATACCTGAAATCTTAAAGATGAGATCTGGTGGTTCCGTTCCTTAAAGTGGGCAGGGATAGGTAAACGTAATTAGTTGGTTCTGATAGTGGACTTGTGTTTCGAAATCCTGTCTCTGATATGTTGGGTGGTATCAGGGATATCAGAGTTCCAAACTCCACCACTAACCTGCTACAAAAGTACCAAAAACATAAGGGATGGATTGGTCCGAGCAGACATCGGACCGCTGACAAAACTCCCACGACAGAGATTTCTAGGCACTCCACAATCAGGCACCTTTCCTTGCCTCCATTGTGCGCAGTGCTCCAGTGTGATAAAAGGGAATGCAGTGACACACCCACATTCGGGCAAACGCTATACAATAATGACTTTTTCACATGCGACTCCACAAATGTGGTGTATCTGATCAAGTGCCCATGCGGACTATGTTATATGGGTGAAACCACCCAACATATCAGAGACAGGATTTCGAAACACAAGTCCACTATCAGAACCAACCAATTACTTTTACCTATCCCTACCCACTTTAAGGAACGGAACCACCAGATCTCATCTTTAAGATTTCAGGTATTAGAGCAGATAAAAACCCGACGGAGGGGTGGAAATCAGATACTATTGCTAAAACAGCGATCACTGTATGTTTCTCCTCACAGATTCGATAAATTGGATTTTAGATCTAGAACATATGGGTGAGATAACCCCCCTCCCCTTTCCTCCTCCTTCCCACTTTTTTCCCCTCCCTTCCTTTTCTCCATTAACCCTCCCATTTTTTCCTCCCCTCCCTCCCCCCCCTCCCCCCTCATCCATATAACCCAGTTACCATTATATGTTATTACATGTGATAACTATAGGACGGTAGTATTCATACTTTATCCATGTGACGCTATATGTCTATGTAGCTATATATATCAATCTTATTAGGTAACAGCATTGACCCACTAGTGTCCTCTATACAGCCATATTGTTAAATTAGCGCCACCCACACACCACAGGTCCGGTCAGATGTTTTTTTCAGTAAGGGCAACCTTCATGCCCTCTCTTGCCCTACATAGACCATTGCGCATGCGCCAGAGGCATCATCACGGATGCACACAGCCACCCCACAGAGGATACATTCTAGTATCCTTTATAAACCCTAGCGCGCTCTTTCCTGCATACACATCCGGCCGAGGTCTCTGCAAACAAAACCACAGGTAATCGCTGGTCTCTTCCCCTCTTCCCATTCATTAGTAGGCATGGCTGTTTTGGCTTCTAAGGTCAGACAGTTAACCGCTTGTTGATTGGCTGCTCTGCAGCCTTTCAAAAAGCGGCAACAAAGCGCCGAACACCGAACCTGAACCCAAACTTTTACTGAACTGTTCGGGTTCGGGGGTGGGGTCCAAAAATCCTAAAGTTTGGTATGAACCCAAACTTTACAGTACGGGTTCGCTCAACCCTAGTGTGTACCATTTATAACCACCCTCTGATTTCTATCACTTAGCCAGTTACTTACCCACATACAAACATTTTCTCCCAGTCCAAGAATTCTCATTTTACATACAAACCTTTCATGTGGTACAGTGTCAATTGCTTTGGAGATGTTAAGATACCGTATACGACAACCATTGATTCGCTGCGGTCAAGTCTAGAATTTACCTCCTCATAGAAACTGATAAAATTAGTTTGACTAATCGATCCCTCAAGAAGCCATACTAATACAGCATTATTTGCTTATTTTCATTGAGGTACTCCAAGATAGCATCTCATAGAAAACCTTCAAACAGTTTACCCATGACAGATGTTAAACTTACCGACCTATAGTTTACGGGCTCTATTTTTGGACCCTTTTTAAATATTGGTACCACATTTACTATGCAGCAATCCTATGGAACTCTTCCTGTCAGTTGTCACGGAAGGTGTACCGGAAACAAGACAATGCAAAATGAATATATTACTCACTGGATCCAAAACTAAGGAACAAAAGGGAGACCCCTGCATCAGACCTGGCTCTCTCCCTTACTGCTCAGCCTATGCGATAATCCCAATGGTGGACAATTGCATATCCTCGTACCTCGACTATATAACACCTGAACACCCTACAATAGTGAAGGGACACGACCACCGGCTCCCTACACTAGACACGGAGGGAGTCAGGGTCACCTGGGATCCAGCAAACAGAAAATCACAAATTAATGTACAACACTTAACTTGTAGAAGACTGGGAAATAGGATCAGCATGCACACACACTCCAGGAAGCTGTATAAACCGCACACTAGTGCATTATGGGGAGGAATTTAAAGGGATGCAATCAGTCCAACTACATGACAGCTGAGAGAGGCTAACGAGATGAGGAACTGAAAACCAAAACCAAGAAAACTCAAGAATATATTTCCTTTATGAGATATACAGGTTTCAGTTTCCCAGTCTATATCTTGGTACTTGAAGTTACCAATAATAACAACCTCATGATTTGCCACCTTGTCTATTTAGCTAAGGCTACTTTCACACTAGCGTTCGATCGGATCCGTTCTGAACGGATCCGATCATAATAATGCAGACGGAGGCTCCGTTCAGAACGGATCCGTCTGCATTATATTGGCATATAAAAGCTAAGTGTGAAAATAGCCTCGGACGGATCCGTCCAGACTTTCAATGTAAAGTCAATGGGGGACGGATCCGCTTGAAGATTGAGCCATATTGTGGCATCTTCAAACGGATCCGTCCCCATTGACTTACATTGTAAGTCTGGACGGATCCGCACGCCTCCGCACAGCCAGGCGGACACCCGAACGCTGCAAGCAGCGTTCAGCTGTCCGCCTGTCCGTGCGGAGGCGAGCGGAGCGGAGGCTGAACGCCGCCAGACTGATGCAGTCTGAGCGGATCCGCATCCATTCAGACTGCATCAGGGCTGGACGGAAGTGTTCGGGTCCGCTCGTGAGCCCCTTCAAACGGAGCTCACGAGCGGACAGCCGAATGCTAGTGTGAAAGTAGCCTTAGAAGTAGATTTTTTGAAATTTGGGAGAATGTTTTGAGAAACAGAGCTGTCCATGGCCTTTCAGTGCAACTCAAGGAAGTTCATTTCAGGTCTAAATTGAATATAATGTTTGATTTAGATGAATGAGCTCCAAATCATATTTACACAAATTTTCTTATCTTTAATAACTATATACTCTACTCTGAATTAGAAAAATACAGAATTGATAACTGTGATGTTATAGTAAAGAAGAAAAGTAATAAATAAATCATTTTTACTGTGGTCTCTCTCTACACTCACCTAAAGAATTATTAGGAACACCATACTAATACGGTGTTGGACGCCCTTTTGCCTTCAGAACTGCTCAGGTAGCCCGTGGCATTTAAACGATGGCCAATTGGCACTAAGGGGCCTAAAGTGTGCCCAGAAAACCTCCCCCACACCATTACACCACCACCACCAGCCTGTACAGTAGTAACAAGGCATGATGAATACATGTTCTCATTCTGTTTACACCAAATTCGGACTCTACCATTTGAATGTCTCAACAGAAATTGAGACTCATCAGACCAGTCAACATTTTTCCAGCCTTCAACAGTCCAATTTTGGTGAGCTTGTGCAAATTGTAGCTTCTTTTTCCTATTTGTAGTAGAGATGAGTGGTACCCGGTGGGGTCTTCTGCTGTTGTAGCCCATCCGCCTCAAGGTTGTGCGTGTTGTGTCTTCACAAATGCTTTGCTGCATACCTCGGTTGCAAAGAGTGGTTATTTCAGTCAATGTTGCTCTTCTATCAGCTTGAATCAGTCGGCCCATTCTCCTCTGACCTCTAGCATCAACAAGGCATTTTCGCCCACAGGACTGCCGCATACTGGATATTTTTCTCTTTTCACACCATTCTTTGTAAACCCTAGAAATGGTTGTGCGTGGAAATCCCAGTAACTGAGCAAGTTGTGAAATACTCAGACCGGCCCGTCTGGCACCAACAACCATGCCACGCTCAAAATTGCTTAAATCACCTTTCTTTCCCATTCTGACATTCAGTTTGGAGTTCAGGAGATTGTCTTGACGAGGACCACAACCCTACATGCATTGAAGTAACTGCCATGTGCTTGGTTGACTAGATAATCGCATTAATGAGAAATAGAACAGGTGTTCCTAATAATTATTTAGGTGAGTGTATATATATATATATATATATATATAGAAAGAAACCAAAAGAAAAAACTCAGCAGCACAAGACCAAACAATGGTGGGTGCAAATCCTCACAGCCGCAGGCTAAAACGGCTCAAAACAAGTAAAGTATCCAAAGATGAGGCAGCACTCCAATAGAAAATAAAAAGTGGATCCTTTATTCCCCTCTGTGCAACGTTTCAACCGTCTCAATGAGGTCTTTCTCAAGCATGAGCAAGACCGCATTGAGACGGTTGAAACGTTGCACAGAGGGGAATAAAGGATCCACTTTTTATTTTCTATTGGAGTGCTGCCTCATCTTTGGATACTTTTTTTTATATATATATATATATATATATGCATTAAATGATCAACTGATTATTTGAATGATCTTTATGTAATACATTTAGTTTATGGCCATACACATCATCCTTCATTGATGACAGCTGTAAAGTTGATCACCATGCAGGTTTCTACTTTAAATGTGGTTGCCTTTGCAAAATAACCTCTTTAATGCAATATTACTTAGATATAATTAAGCAAAACAAAATTGAAGGGCAAAATTGTATTATACTGCAAGTAGGTAAGTAAAGCAGGCTGGGTACTGGCCTTAGGATTCACTGTCCTTGTCTTTCCCTACCTACAGTGCTTACAACATATTTCTGACATTCAATTCTTCGTGCTTTTTTGTCTATGAGAAAACATCTGAAAAATGTCATACCTAAAGCATACCATACTTTAAATAAACAAACAACACCTTGAACTAGATATGAACAGATTTCTTGCAATTTGTTTCATGTCTGATTCTAATTGTTCAGATTTGATTAGAGCACAAATAATTTTACCCCAAAAGTGCTCAGACTGCCCTTAAAAGTTATGTAAAACACTTTAGCACATCCAATCCCTTTTAAACTCTTTAATGCTAAGACGTTAGCAATGTCAAAGTGACTATGCCATACCGTATATAGTTATGGGTAAATACATGTTTGCTGGTGGTAACAAACAGCCTATTTAAAAAGCTGTGCATAAAATAAAAATTCCATAAATTATCTCTTATTGGGTCAGATGTCAGTATTATATACATGCAGAACAGTATTAAAAAACAAATACAAAACACTGGCTTGTTCTGAACAAGTAGTCCAAAAATTATTCATTAATGAGACATGTTTATACACATGCGTTAGTGAGGTAAAAAGTAATGGTTTGTTATGAACAAGAGGTCTAAAAATTTAGCAGTAGCACAGTATGGAATCTGGCAGACAAGGAAGATTTATAGCTGTGTAAGGGTAGTAGTAGAGACAGTAGTAAATGTGGCAGCAGTAAAACAGCATGAGGTCTGCTGGATAGGAAATATATGGCTGTGTAGGTGTAGTATTAGTATCAGTAAAGGTGGTAGTAGCTGAAGCAGTACAGTATGAACATGATGCAAGACAATATCAGTGGCATCATTAGGCCTGTGATAAATAGCTACTGTCAGCAATGGTAAGTCTATTCATTGGTCTCAGTCAAAGGTATGTCAAAGACTTTACAAATTCATGTCTGATTCAATTTCACAAGTGTAATGATTTTCAATTCATGTGACAATTTTATATACTGTACATGAGTGTGATGACACCACCTGTCATACTGAATACTCTCTATCAGTGCACTGGAGGCATCACCTGCTTCAACAACATATTTTTTTTAAATAATTAGTTGGTCAGAGTCCATTAAAATATATATTGTTACTATGATTCAGGAAAATACATTAGGTAGTACACTAGTCTGTGCAAAACTGAATTTTTGTAACAAAACTTTAAACCTTTTTTTATTTCTACAAAAAATAGCCAATTTGACCAAGTTCACCGCAATATATGGTCGCTGTAACACAGGATTGTACCTGTACAATTTGTGGTAAATGGAATTAAAGAAATGTGAAGTACCTTTGTAAAAGCTGTTACAATTTTTTTTTTATATTGAATAGTGTCTAGTACAACTATGATGCTTTTAAAATCAGCAATCAATACATATGAATTTTTAAAATATTAACACATAAAAAAATGTAACACTCTAGCTTTAAACAGCAAAACAAGCAAAGGATTGTCAATGTCCTGTCTTTAGCTAAAACCTATTAAATAATTAAGTTAATACATCTAAATCCCTAAATCTTTCCCTCTAAGACCCTGAACTCGCTTTATTGGTTGTCATTTTAAAGAAAACGATTTTTCTTTGCTTTATGTTTGCTTTAGGGTCCATTCACACATCCGCAATTCCATTCTGCATTTTGCGGAACGAAATTGCGGACCCATACATTTCTATGGCCGCACAATGTGCGGCCCCGATCGGAATTGCGGACCCGCACTTCCGGGTCCGCAATTCTGATCCTGAAAAAAATAGAACATGTCCTATTCTTGTCTACACTAGCGGACAAGAATAGGCATATTCTCTTAGTGCCGGCAATGTGTGGTCCGCAAAATGCGTAACGCACATTGCCGCTGTCCGTGTTTTGCGGATCTTCGGATCCTTGGATCCGCAAAACACACACGGATATGTGAATGGACCCTTATGTAGAGACATCCTGCTTGATCATTGTTCAAGCTCATAATAATAAAATATCATTTTCTTGCTTGGGATTATAGTGCCTATTACACATGTGTATATTGTCCCCTCCTGATTGGCTTAGGCCTAGTTCACACAAACGTATGGATTTTATAGTTTTTTGCGGTCCTTTTTCACGGATTCGTTGTTCTGTTTTTGAGTTCCGTTGTGTTTCCTTTTCCGTTCCGTTTTTTCTGTATGGCATATACAGTATACAGTAATTACATAGAAAAAATTGGGCTGGGCATAACATTTTCAATAGATGGTTCCGCAAAAACGGAATGGATACGGAAGACATATGGATGCATTTTCGTATGTGTTCCGTTTCTTTTTGCGGACCCATTGACTTGTATGGAGCTACGGAACGTGATTAGCGGGCAATAATTGGACATGTTCTATCTTTCAACGGAAATGAAAAATGTAAATACGGAAATGAAAAATGGAAATACGGAAACAGAATGCTTACGGAACACATTCCGTTTTTATTGCGGAACCATTGAAATAAATGGTTCCATATACGGACCGTATACGGAACACAAAAAAACGGCCCGTACGCTCGCAAAAAAAAACAATCATGTAAACTAGGCCTTAGGATGACTGCAAGGCATTATAGGTGAGCCTGCCAGCCAGAATCCCGAGTAGGTCATACAATCTTCCATCTTCATCTTTCTGGCCCTGATGTAATGGGCTATGTAAATTGACAGATGCCATTTTGAAAGATTCATTCAAATCCAATCTCAGAAACTTTAGCTTTATTTGAAAAACATATTTGAGACATTTTAAATAAATATGATTTGTTTAGAAATGGTTCCCTCATCTCTACCATGGATCCAAATTTTTATTTTTATTTTTTTAACACTACCTTTAGATACCCCAAGAAGGCACCTGGAAAGAGCTTGTTCAAAATAGATATTTAATTGTTTTTAACCTTTTCATGAAACTTTTATTTGATAGATTTTTCCTCTTTTAGCTACTTTTTTTTATATATCCCTTTCCCTGTACTGCAGTAGTGTTGCTACTGTTGTATTCAAAGGTATAGGCAGGAATATTTACTTCTACAGCTAGGAGAGAGTCAATATATTTAAAATTCCAAAGTGCATTTGAAAGTTGTTCTGAACATTCTGTACATTTTAATGGCATGTTCTTCTTATTTGCTCAAATGATATATGGAGCTGGATTTATAAACTTTCTCACACAAATAATGTTTTCTGTTTGCTTGTTGAGTTTGCTTGCTGTGCAATGGAGTTATTTTTCTTCCTAACCTTAAGGATATAAGTGCTACAGATTTTGCTTCTATAATCCAATAAATGACTATTTTTTTCTTCTACTAGTAAATGGGTTTTCTGGTCATCATCTATCATTATAAGATATTGTTTCTGAAGGTTGCAGCAACCCTCATGATATCTCCTTGTTGTATTTGTTATTCTCATGTAGATGAGCTTAATAAATAGTCAGAGTGAAGAAGACTAATCAAGCAAAGGATTAAAAACAGGAATATGGAACCATTTTGCCAGAAATGATGACAGAAAACATTAATTTCTAAAACTCAACTTCTGAGACTGTCATATTTAAAAGTAAATTTAACAAATGGGATTAAAAGCAACTGTATTTAAACTGCAGGCAAATAATTTTTCATCTCTGCTAAAAAAAGAAATAGGTAAAAGCAAATAATGTGTTTTCTGAATTGTCAGGCTGATCTCTGTCACATCTTGGAAGCTTTAATCATTTTTTTTTTTTTTTAATTAAGTGGTCTAGAAGATAAAAAGAGATTTGAAACATTTTCTTGTGAATATAAATGGTATATTTTAGATATATTATTGACTAAATATACTGAGAGCAGGAAAAAAACTGAGAGGAGGAGAAAATAATACAGTCTGAGGAAGTAGAAAAAAAAATGGGAAGAAAAAGATGGTGGAAAATGAAGTAGAGGAAAATAAGGGAAAGGAAGAATAGGAGGAAAAAGAGGGAGAATAGGGTGGAGAGAGAAGCAGAAAAAGCTCATACACTTAAGCTTGCTTCAATGAGATTAAAGGTGCTTTTATTAAAGATTGGCTACATACAGTGCTGCCCATAATTATTCATACTCCTGGCAAATGTTGACTTAAAGTTACTTTTAATAAACCAGCAGGTAATTTTTTTGACATAGGTGTCACCCAAAAGATAATAAGACTATGTACAAGAGGCATTATTGTGGAAAAAAAAAAAATTAAAAAAATTATTAATACCCTTCTCAATAATCAATAGAAGAGCCTTTATTGGCTATTACAGCAATATCAAACGCTTTCTATAATTGCAGACCAGCTTTTTGCATGTCTCCACAGGTATTTTTGCCCATTCATCTTTAGCAACGAGCATTTGTAATTACACTACCCTGACAAGGAGACAATGCACATGTAATATTGAAAAGAAGTGGTGCCTGCACAAGCATTTATTTCTACCTCTTCAAACAGCTGATTGGCGGGCCACGGGGAGTCGGCCTATCCTGAGAAGAAGTCATCAGTATTGTAGCACAACCTTTTTAGGGCAAAATCCAAGTGTTTGATGCATTGGTGAAAGTCATCTAGCAGTGCAAGGGAGCATGGGAACTTATACAAACAAACTTAAGAAGCTGGCCCATTCACTTCAATGGGATGGCTCGTTCCTATACAGTTGGAAGAAGCTGTCCAAAAGAAGTGAATGAGATGGCTTATAATTACACCTGCTCACCACTGCAATATCAGCTGCGAGCAAATACACAACGAAGGGAAGTGCAGCCTTCTCTTCAAACAGCTGATCAGTGGCAGTGCCGGGTGTCGGACCCCCACTGATCTGATATTGATGTCCTATCCTGAGGATAGGTCATCAATATTAAAATACCAGAAAACCCCTTTAAGTTCTACCTGAATTGAAGGTGTTCAGATTGCTTGAAAGGGTGTCTATAACACTTTGAGGTCTCCTAGGACTGTATCCCACCCCTTTCAAGGTCTTAAATGTCAAAACAACAATTAGTAATATCAAAGTGACTGTGACATGTATGGCTATGGGTAAATGGATGTTAGGCAGTGACAATAGACATACTTTTTAATAACACAATGCACTGTCAAATTTCATTTTTGAATTAAAACATAATCCACAAAACATAATTTAACAGTCCGCAGCGGACACCGTCTATGGAACAATTGCATTGGATGTCACTGATATTTTAGGGATGCGCACACTTTAAACAGGAGATGTGGTGCAGACAATTTAACTGTCCGCAGGAGACACAGTCTAATGAAAAACTGCACTGGATGTCACTGATATTTTAGAGATGCAAAAAACCAGTGCATGCTGGGGGCATTTATATCTGTTTGCAGTAACAGGTAAATCTAGAGGATGGATCTTTTTTTTTTCATGAGCGTTGAAATGGTCACCCGCGCTGAAAAAACTCAACGCAATCGCATACAAAACAGACTTCACACGCAAGCAAAATCGTGTGATTGTGACTGAATGCACCCTGAACGCATCCGGACCTAATCCGTCACGCTCGTGTGAAAGAGGCCTTAGTCTTGCATGCAAAATGGTGATCTAAATAAATTACCCCAAAGTTTTCCTTATTTTTTATGTTCTATTTTAAGTTAGTCTGTTCAACAAATTTAGAACATTTAGAGTCCTCTAAATACATAGTGATGTTAAAGGGGTTATCCCACCTTCTCTTTTCCACGCTGTGGCTGCTCTCTCATGTTCGCTAAACTGCTCAGTCAGGGGGCGTTTAGATTTCCTATGACTGACAGCAGGTTTAGCGGTCTGCTGATCTACAAATTCCGCCTACTTGCCTGGCGTGCGCGCTCCCGTGTGAGCAGGAAATCATTTGCGCAGGAGAACTAACAAGCATGCAGGCACAGAGAGTTCTATAAAAAAAGAAAAAAAAAGAACGAACGACAGGAATCCAACGCACATGCGCGAAAATGCGCAAGCCCGAGAGTCAGGTCGGGCTGCGTAGAAAAAAAAAAAGAGGATAATACGCAAGCCCGGCCAATGCTCCGATGTCGCTGGGGTGGCCATAACCAATAACACCCAGCTGTAAACAATGCTAAAGAAGAATGTCAAATATATAAGAAGGGAGGACGAATCGGTAATCACTTATATTGGGTAAGTTGATACTTGTGTCAAAAACGACACAATTAAGCAGACATCAAAAGATGGGATAACCCCTTTAACCACCTCCCGACCGCTGTACGCACATATGCGTCCGGGAGGTGGTTGCTTTACTCCTCCTGGACGCATATACGCGTCATCTCGCGAGACGTGAGATTTCCTGTGAACGCGCGCACACAGGCGCGCGCGCTCACAGGAACGGAAGGTAAGCGAGTGGATCTCCAGCCTGCCAGCGGCGATCGCTCGCTGGCAGGCTGGAGATCTGATTTTTTTAACCCCTAACAGGTATATTAGACGCTGTTTTGATAACAGCGTCTAATATACCTGCTACCTGGTCCTCTGGTGGTCCCTTTTGTTTGGATCGACCACCAGAGGACACAGGTAGCTGTGTAAAGTAGCACCAAACACCACACTACACTACACCCCCCCCCCTGTCACTTATTAACCCTTTATGAACCACTGATCACCCCATATAGACTCCCTAATCACCCCCCTGTCATTGATCACCCCCCCGTCATTGATCACCCCCCTGTAAGGATCCATTCAGACGCCCGTATGATTTTTACGGATCCACGGATACATGGATCGGATCCGCAAAACGCATACGGACGTCTGAATGGAGCCTTACAGGGGGGTGATCAATGACAAGTGGGTGATCACGCATATAGACTTCCTGATCACTTCCCTGTCATTGATCACCCCTCTGTCATTGATCACCCCCCTGTAAGGCTCCATTCAGACGTCCGCATGATTTTTACGGATCCACTGATACATGGATCGGATCCGCAAAACACATGCGGACCTCTGAATGGAGCCTTACAGGGGGGTGATCAATGACAAGGGGGTGATCACGCATATAGACTTCCTGATCACTTCCCTGTCATTGATCACCCCTCTGTCATTGATCACCCCCCTGTAAGGCTCCATTCAGACGTCCGCATGATTTTTACGGATCCACTGATACATGGATCGGATCCGCAAAACACATGCGGACCTCTGAATGGATCCTTACAGAGGGGTGATCAATGACAAGGGGGTGATCACGCATATAGACTTCCTGATCACTTCCCTGTCATTGATCACCCCTCTGTCATTGATCACCCCCCTGTAAGGCTCCATTCAGACGTCCGCATGATTTTTACGGATCCACTGATACATGGATCGGATCCGCAAAACACATGCGGACCTCTGAATGGAGCCTTACAGGGGGGTGATCAATGACAAGGGGGTGATCACGCATATAGACTTCCTGATCCCCCCCCTGTCATTGATCACCCCTCTGTCATTGATCACCCCCTGTAAGGCTCCATTCAGACGTCCGCATGATTTTTACGGATCCACTGATACATGGATCGGATCC
This sequence comes from Bufo gargarizans, assembly GCF_014858855.1. Classification (NCBI taxonomy): domain Eukaryota; kingdom Metazoa; phylum Chordata; class Amphibia; order Anura; family Bufonidae; genus Bufo; species Bufo gargarizans. Next base: position 577,593,168 of record NC_058082.1, read on the forward strand.
GCAAAACACATGCGGACCTCTGAATGGAGCCTTACAGGGGGGTGATCAATGACAAGGGGGTGATCACGCATATAGACTTCCTGATCACTTCCCTGTCATTGATCACCCCTCTGTCATTGATCACCCCCCTGTAAGGCTCCATTCAGACGTCCGCATGATTTTTACGGATCCACTGATACATGGATCGGATCCGCAAAACACATGCGGACCTCTGAATGGAGCCTTACAGGGGGGTGATCAATGACAAGGGGGTGATCACGCATATAGACTTCCTGATCACTTCCCTGTCATTGATCACCCCTCTGTCATTGATCACCCCCCTGTAAGGCTCCATTCAGACGTCCGCATGATTTTTACGGATCCACTGATACATGGATCGGATCCGCAAAACACATGCGGACCTCTGAATGGAGCCTTACAGGGGGGTGATCAATGACAAGGGGGTGATCACGCATATAGACTTCCTGATCACTTCCCTGTCATTGATCACCCCTCTGTCATTGATCACCCCCCTGTAAGGCTCCATTCAGACGTCCGCATGATTTTTACGGATCCACTGATACATGGATCGGATCCGCAAAACACATGCGGACCTCTGAATGGAGCCTTACAGGGGGGTGATCAATGACAAGGGGGTGATCACGCATATAGACTTCCTGATCACCCCCCTGTCATTGATCACCCCTCTGTCTTTGATCACCCCCCTGTAAGGCTACATACTGACGTCCGCATGATTTTTACGGATCCACTGATACATGGATCGGATCAGCAAAACACATGCGGACCTCTGAATGGAGCCTTACAGGGGGGTGATCAATGACAAGGGGGTGATCACGCATATAGACTTCCTGATCACTTCCCTGTCATTGATCACCCCTCTGTCATTGATCACCCCCCTGTAAGGCTCCATTCAGATGTCCGCATGATTTTTACGGATCCACTGATACATGGATCGGATCCACAAAACACATGCGGACGTCTGAATGGAGCCTTACAGGGGGGTGATCAATGACAGGGGGTTGATCACCCCGTATAGACTCCCTGATCACCCCCCTGTCATTGATCACCCTCCTGTAAGGCTCCATTCAGACGTCCGCATGTGTTTTGCGGATCCGATCCATGTATCCGTGGATCCGTAAAAAATCATATGGACGTCTGAATGGAGCCTTACAGAGGGGTGATCAATGACAGGGGGGTGATCAATGACAGGGGGTGATCACCCCATATAGACTCCCTGATCACCCCCCTGTCATTGATCACCCCCCCCTGTAAGGCTCCATTCAGACATTTTTTTGGGCACAAGTTAGCGGAAATTTTTTGTTTGTTTTTGTTTGTTTTTTCTTACAAAGTCTCATATTCCACTAACTTGTGTCAAAAAATAAAATCTCACATGAACTCACCATACCCCTCACGGAATCCAAATGCGTAAAATTTTTTAGACATTTATATTCCAGACTTCTTCTCACGCTTTAGGGCCCCTGAAATGCCAGGGCAGTATAAATACCCCACATGTGACCACATTTCGGAAAGAAGACACCCCAAGGTATTCCGTGAGGGGCATATTGAGTCCATGAAAGATTGAAATTTTTGTCCCAAGTTAGCGGAAAGGGAGACTTTGTGAGAAAATACAAAAAAAATCAATTTCCGCTAACTTGTACCAAAAAAAAAAAAATTCTAGGAACTCGCCATGCCCCTTACGGAATACCTTGGGGTGTCTTCTTTCCAAAATGGGGTCACATGTGGGGTATTTATACTGCCCTGGCATGTTAGGGGCCCTAAAGCGTGAAAAAAAGTCTGGGATCCAAATGTCTAAAAATGCCCTCCTAAAAGGAATTTGGGCACCTTTGCGCATCTAGGCTGCAAAAAAGTGTCACACATCTGGTATCGCCATACTCAGGAGAAGTTGGGGAATGTGTTTTGCGGTGTCATTTTATATATACCCATGCTGGGTGAGATAAATATCTTGGTCAAATGCCAACTTTGTATAAAAAAATTGGAAAAGTTGTCTTTTGCCAAGATATTTCTCTCACCCAGCATGGTTATATGTAAAATGACACCCCAAAACACATTACGGCGATACCAGATGTGTGACACTTTTTTGCAGCCAAGGTGGGCAAAGGGGCACATATTCCAAAGTGCACCTTTCGGATTTCGCAGGCCATTTTTTACACATTTTGATTGCAAAGTACTTCTCACACATTAGGGCCCCTAAATTGCCAGGGCAGTATAACTACGCCACAAGTGACCCCATTTTGGAAAGAAGACACCCCAAGGTATTCTGTGAGGGGCATGGTGAGTTCCTAGAATTTTTTATTTTTTGTCGCAAGTTAGTGGAATATGAGACTTTGTAAGAAAAATAAATAAAATAAAAATCATCATCATTTTCCGCTAACTTGTGACAAAAAATAAAAAGTTATATGAACTCACTATGCCCATCAGCGAATACCTTAGGGTGTCTACTTTCCGAAATGGGGTCATTTGTGGGGTTTTTCTACTGTTTGGGCATTGTAGAACCTCAGGAATCATGACAGGTGCTCAGAAAGTCAGAGCTGCTTCAAAAAGCGGAAATTCACATTTTTGTACCATAGTGTGTAAACGCTATAACTTTTACCCAAACCATTTTTTTTTTGCCCAAACATTTTTTTTTCATCAAAGACATGTAGAACAATAAATTTGGCGAAAAATTTATATATGGATGTCGTTTTTTTTGCAAACTTTTACAGCTGAAAGTGAAAAATGTCATTTTTTTGCTAAAAAATCGTTACATTTTGATTAATAACAAAAAAAGTAAAAATGTCAGCAGCAATAAAATACCACCAAATGAAAGCTCTATTAGTGAGAAGAAAAGGAGGTAAAATTCATTTGGGTGGTAAGTTGCATGACCGAGCGATAAACGGTGAAAGTAGTGTATTGCAGAAGTGTAAAAAGTGCTCTGGTCATGAAGGGGGTTTCAGCTAGCGGGGCTGAAGTGGTTAAATATGTGTAGTCTATGTCATCACTATAGTGCCAAAAACAAAGACCCTATTTTAGCTTTACATGTATTGCCTTCTCTTAAAGAGGACCTTTCACCAGAATAAAACTTCTAAACTAACTATACAGGCATGTAGAGCGGCGCCCAGGGACCCCCCTGCACTTACTGTTATACCTGGGCGCCGCTCCGTTCTCCCGTTATTGCAATAACGGGAGAACGGAGCGGCGCCCAGGTATAACAGTAAGTGCAGGGGGGTCCCTGGGCGCCGCTCTACATGCCTGTATAGTTAGTTTAGAAGTTTCATTCTGGTGAAAGGTCCTCTTTAATATTAGAAATAGCCTCTGTATCCAATCAGATAAATTTTTCAGTAGGCATAAAAGTAGATAGAGCTGGGTAGAACAATCAAAAATTTGTGTTTAACTATAAAAAGTAAACTAATGTATTCCTATTATGACATCTGTTCATTTACTATACTCACTTTATTTATATTACTCACTTATATAGCTCTGACATATTTTGCATCGCTTTACAGAAATTATCATCACGTTGTGTCTCCAATGGAGCTCATAATTTAACTTCCCTATATGTCTTTAGAATATGGGAGAAAAAAACTATACAATCACAGGGAGAACATACAAACTCCATGCAGATGGTGTCCTTAGTTGGATTCAAACCTAAGACTCCAGTGCTGCTATGCAGCAATTCTAATCACTTAGCCTCCGTTCTACCCATCAGCTTCATTGTCCCCTGTTGTGCAGCTGAAAGAAGACCGAGGGCTGGGCCCACAGGTACAGAGGGTACACGATGCCACACAGACACAGACAATGGTTCTTTCCGAGCAGTTGAGTTTACTGAACAATATAGTGAACAAGAAGCTGAGAATATATAAATCAGATTGGTACACAGAAAATAAACCAACAGTGAATTTAACATGGCCTAGCAATAATCCAGTAAATGTGATGTTTCCCCCAAAGTCCATTAAGCAGCCTAGCTGCACTTACAGAGATCGCCTTAACGTTCGGCAAATGGGCTCAGATGGTTTTGTACAAAATGCATTTGCCAAGCATCTCACTTTATAAATAAGTGTAGCATTAGCACTATAATATTTTTTGTGACTATGGAGTTATTGTACTTTATCTGGTTTGCAGGGTACTGTTGCATTGTCTTTTTTTTCTCTATGTAGGAGTACACAAACAGCCATAAAATAGCTAATTACCAACTTTGACAAGTATAGTCCAAATAGATACTTTTTAAAACATAACTTTTAATAGTGTGCAATTAAATCCCTAAATATATGTGATATACACTATTTGCTGCGCCAATGGACTAGTACTGGGTCTCTGACAACTAGTCTCTCCCTACAGTGGATATCGGTGTCAGTGTCACCATCCACATTGTCCATTGAAACCTGTTAGGCCCTCCCTGTCCCTGCACAGCAATGGAGACTGCTCACCTTTGTCACACTGTGGTGGAGAGCCCTGTTACCAGTATATAAATCTTCTGGTTATAAACATGTACTTTGTTTGGTCCTTTTAAACGTCCCAATGCGTTTCTTTGGACATTAGTCCAACTCATCAGGGGACCTATTAGCAATAAGCTAAGTTTCAGAGGAGGTGATCTCCTCGTTGGGCTGTGTTTGTAACCGCACACCCAAACTCAAGCCCACCTCTTCTCACTGGCTTACAGTACAATCAACAAATGCAGAAGGGAGGATGAATCCAAGTAGAGTAATGCATTAAATTACGCAAGTCTCAGTACTTATCTTTGCCCCCCATGTATCGGTCCACATGGAAGCGGCTGTATTATGGCTTGTGGCAGCAACATTGCCACATGCAGAGGGGCGCGTTTTAAAGGACACCGTGAACGCCGGCCCGTCCCCTCCAGTCAGCTGTCTGTCACGTGACCGGGTCATGTGTATAGCCTGATGATGTGCAGAGACAGCCACCGCCTTCCCCATTGGATCACATGACTGCAAGGCCTCCCGATCATGTGTGAGGCTCTATGATGTGCGCGCCATGTGACCCTCGGGGAGTGAAGTCAGGGAGGAAGTGTCCCTCCCCTCTTGTCCCGCCGACGGAGGCAGGTATAGAGTGGAGGAGGTGAGGATAATCACTGCGGGATAACAGTGCCCCCTCTCTCCACTATTTATCGTCATGCATAATTCAATAGTGATAGAATGACTGCGCTTTATTGTGAAATACAGATGGAGCATTTTAAACGGTATAAGAAAAATTGTCAACTCCTCTATATGACCACAACCATAGCTAACCAGCAAAAGGATGGAACGGACCTCTGAGAAATATATATTAGGGGGGGGATTTTTTATTTAACAGTTTACAGCAACACACATGAGACACACTAAGAGCACACCCATCTACCAGGCCAGCTCAAAACTATGACTCCACGCCACAATCCCCATGCCAGCCGGCCATGGGGATAGTACAAAAGGAAGGGCAATCGACTAAGCTCGATACATGTAGACTCACTTCCGGCCTAGGAGATAAGAGACAAAGAAACCAGGTGGGCTAAAGCTAAATAAAGCAGCCATATGAAAGCTGCTCATTAAGCCCTGCAGGGTGCACAGTTCTCAGTTTGAAAATCCACCATATCTCACGCTGTAGAACTCTTCTGTCCCAGTCTCCCCCGATTTTCGGCTACGGCACTACTTCTATGCCTATGAATTTAATACTAGAGAGGGTGACTCGCGTCATGCTTTGCCAAGGGGGTATCTCTGCCATGTCAGATGTCCTCCACTTGTTCACCCACACACCTTCTGAGTTTGCGGGTAATCTTACCCACGTACTCAAGGCCGCATATGCACGTGCTAATCTGACCATCTAAAACATTAGGGGCGAGGGCCTGCTGCCTCATTGGTGACTCTAGATAACCTCTGGCCGATCGCACATCCCCGTGACAGTGATGATCCATTTGGATGTCTGCCCTATCAACTTTAGATATTTTTTTCTGCGCCTACCATGGTGATCACGGGTAACGGGGAATCAGGGTTCGATGCGAGAGGGAGCCTGAGAAACGGCTACCACATCCAAGGGAGGTCAATGGCTGAAATCTGATTGGCTGTTGTTGCCTCGATCCTTTTTTTTCCTAATTGTGAACCACCCAGAGAGGGTGGGTCAAGTTATTAAAGCACAAGCGTCCAAGGAAGGCATCAGGCACGAGGTAATTACCCACTCCCGACTCGGGGAGGTAGTGATGATAAATAACAAGAGACCCTGTTATTTGAATGAGTACACTTTACATTAACGAGGATCTATTGGAGGGCAAGTCTGGTGCCAGCAGCCGACTTTCTCCCAACCTCCACAACGTTCACCTAATGTGCCGTGATAGTGAGGATTGTGTTGACCAGTCTCTTGGCTACTGAGACTGTACTTGTAGGTGAGGGCCTGCTGCCGCTTTGTTGACTCTAGATAACTTCTAGGCAATCACATGTCCCCGTGATGGTGACAATCAATTTGGATGTCTGTCCTATCAACTTTGGAGCCATTTTTCAACAAGGACCTTCTGGTATAGCACCGTTTTGCTTGTCCTCATCACCAGAGGAATTAGAGATGAGAAGTTCTCTTCATAGCGGGGGTCGAGTAGGGTGAACATCCAGTAATCCGTGTTGTATAAAATGCGTATAACGGGCGGGTCGTGGGAAAGGCAGCTTAACATGAAATGCGACAACCATGTAGCAGCTGGTATTCCACTACTACCATCTGCTGCTCACAAAGCCTGGCCAACATGTGTTGAGATCCAGTGCATGCTCACATCGCACAACAGCCGGTGAGCTGGCAATTTCAATCGCTGCTGCAGCGTTAACAGACCGGCTGAAGCTGTCGATAACTTGCGAAAAAAGTGCACAAATGCGGCGCACCTTCACCAGTAGCTCAGGCTAATTGGGTAGGTTTTGAGAACTGCTGAACCACTAAGTTTAAGACGTGGACTAGGCATGGGATGTGTGTGAGCTTGCCGAAGCTGCCACCAAGTTACGCCCATTATCACACACAATCATGCCTTATTGTAGGTTGAGTGGACGGCTGACTGGTGCTGTACGTGGATAATTCTGAGGTAGAAGTGGAGGAGGAGGCGAAGGGGGAGAGGTGGGGGTTGGAACTACTAATGTAGGTGCTGGCGGAAACCCTGATCGACGTAGGGCGTCGGTAGCACCTGTGCCATCCCAGGGTACAACACGCTACAGGCCTCTACAACATTTACCCAGTGTGCCATCAGGGAAATGTAGCGTACCTGGCCAAATGCACTTGTCCATGTGTCTGTGGTTAAGTGGACCTTCCTATTACCTTTGTTGGTCAGGGCGCGTGTGACATTTTGGGACACATGTTGGTGTAAAGCGGGCACGGCACACTTTGAAGGCCTCAGTGTCCACAAGCCTAACTGGCAACATTTCTAGGGCCAGTAATTTTGAAAAGTGCGCATTTAGTGCTATGGCCTGTGGGTGGGTGGCTGGGTATTTGCGCTTACGTTCAAATGCCTGGGGTAAGGATATTTAGACGCTGCGCTGGGACAGGACAGTTGATGTGGTCGCTGGTGGTGCTTGCAAAAATCCAGGTGCAGGGCGGGAGGCATCCTCGCCTTCGACAGGCGATTGGCCAGCACGTACCATAGGGGAAGAGGAGGCAGTGGTGTGATCCGCAGACACAGATTGTGGACCCAGGCATTCGTCCCACTTATTATGGTGTTTGGATGCCATGTGGTGGATCATGCTGGTGGTGGTGAGGTTGCTAGTGTTCACGCTCCGGCTCATTTTGATGTGGCACAGGTTGCAAGCTACAATTCTTTTGTCGTACCCACTTTCCTCAAAAAAGCGCCAGACTGCAGAACACCTTGGCAAGGGAGATTTCCGCAAGGGTGTGCTCCGGGGAACAGTTGCGGGCCTGTTTGGTGTGGCCCGACTTTTCCCTTTTGCCATCCCAATGGCTCTTTCAGCCTGTTGCGGTGCTGCAGATCCCTCCCCCTCTGAACTGCTCTCCTCGCTTGGCTTTCCATCTTCCTAGGTTGGGTCAGTGACCTCATTGTCCACCACATTCTCTTCTACTTCCTCACTCTGATCATCCTCTTGATTTGTTGACCTAACCACAACCTCAGTGATCAACAACTGTGTCTCATCCTCTTCATCAACCTCTTGAGACAGTAATTGCGGTTGACTCATTGGCAACTGTGTCTCATCATGATCCACCTCATTAAACACTAATTGCCGTTCCCCACCGTCATGTTGTTGTGACTATGAATGCTCAAGAGGTTGGGAATCAGGGCACCAGATCTCATGTCCCTCTTCAAGCTTGCTTGGCGAGAGGGCCAAATCAAGTAATGGCGATGAAAAGAGATCCTCGGAATATCCGAGTGTGGGATCACTTGTTTGGCCAGACTCTCCATGATGGGAGGAAGGAGGATCAGGGTGAGGATTCTGTTGACCAGACTCTTGGCTACTGAGACTGGACTTAGTGAAAGACAGGGTGGTGCTTAACCGACTGGAAGCATTATCTGCAGCAATACAACCGACCACCTGGTCACACTGGTCTGACTTCAAGAGTTTTGTCCTGTGATGCCCTGCAAACTTGGACATGAAGCTAGGTATCGTGGAAGATTGTTTTTCTTGTGCTCTGGCAGCAGGCACAGTTTCAACGCACCCAGGGTCACGGCCTCTGTGTGAACCATGAGCATCACTGCTACTTCCCCATCCCTTACTGCTCACCTTCTTCATATTAAATGTTATATGCACGCTTGACACACAAGATGCGGCACGGATGTCACAGTTCAAAGCAAGCACAGTATATGGAAAAAGTACATAAAACTATGGAAAAATGAAAATAGATTTCACTTACATTTTTTCTATCTCTTGCCCTGACACACAGAAGGTATTGCACAGATGGCACAAGTCACTGCAGACACCCTCTATAGAAAAAGTATGGAAAAGTATGGAAAAAATATACTAGAATTCACTTATATTTTTTCTATCTCTGGCCCTGACACACAGTAGGTATTGCACAGATGTCACAAGTCACTGCAGACACCCTCTATAGAAAAAGCATGGAAAGGTATGGAAAAAATAAATAAATGATGGCTATATTATCATGCTGTCACCACACACAATAGTCCTTAAAAGGACTTTTGGGTCTTTGAAACGTTTTTCAACTAAATTGATTGCGATCTCACACCATACACTATCTGTCCCTTCCTAAGCACAGCTCTCCCTGACTAATAATGAGCCGAACATGCGCCAACGGGTGCTATATAGCACCCGATCACGTGTTCCAGCCAGCAAATCACTGTAATGCCAGTAACCAACAAGGCTACAGCATTACAGTGATGGCAGTAATTGCCTGCATATTTATTTGCTGCATGGTGTCGAGCACATGCGGTACTCGGCTGAGTACCACCATGTGCCGAGCATAGCGATGCTCAAGCCGAACAGCAGTTCGACCGAGCATGCTCGCTCAAAACTACTCATTAATATAAAGTGAAATTTTTTGCACTAAATGTATGCATGTTTCACCATCATCATTAACCACCTGAGCTCCCCTAGCTTAAACCCCCTTAATGACCAGACCACTTTTTACAATTCTGCACTACACTAATTTCACCGTTTATTGCTCGGTCATACAACTTACCACCCAAATGAATTTTACCTCCTTTTCTTCTCACTAAAAGAGCTTTCATTTGGTGGTATTTCTTTGCTGCTGACATTTTTACTTTTTTTGTTATTTATCAAAATTTACCTTTTTTTTGCAAAAAAATGAAATTTTTCACTTTCAGTTGTAAAATTTTCAAATAAAACTACATATCTATATAAATTTTTAGCTAAATGTATTGGTTTACATGTCTTGATTAAAAAAAATGCAATAAGTGTATATTTATTGGTTCGGGTAAAAGTTATGGCGTTTACAAACTATGGTACAAAAATGTGAATCTCTGACTTTCTGAGCACCTGTCATGTTTCCTGAGGTTCTACAATGCCCAGACAGTAGAAAAACCCCACAAATGACCCCATTTCGGAAAGTAGACACCCTAAGGTATTCGCTGATGGGCATAGTGAGTTCATAGAACTTTTTATTTTTTGTCACAAGTTAGCGGAAAATGATGATGTTTTTTTCTTACAAAGTCTCATATTCCACTAACTTGTGACAAAAAATAAAAACTTCCATGAACTCACTATGCCCATTATGAAATACCTTGGGGTGTCTTCTTTACAAAATTGGGTCACTTGTGGGGTAGTTATACTGCACTGGCATTTTAGGGGCCCTAATGCGTGAAAAGTAGTTTGAAATCAAAATGTGTAAAAAATGCCCTGTGAAATCCTAAAGGTGCTCTTTGGAATGTGGGCCCTTTGCCCACTTAGGCTGCAAAAAAGTGTCACACATGTGGTATTGCTATACTCAGAAGAAGTAGGGAAACGTGTTTTGGGTTGTATTTTTACATATACCCATGCTGGGTGAGAGAAATATCTCTCTAAAAGTCAACTTTTCCCATTTTTTTATACAAAGTTGTCATTTGACACAGATATTTATCTCACCCAGCATGGGTATATGTAAAAAAACACCCCAAAACACATTGCCCAACTTCTCCTGAGTACGGCAATACCACATGTGTGACACTTTTGCAGCCTAGATGCGCAAAGGGGCCCAAATTCCTTTTAGGAGGGCATTTTTAGGCATTTGGATTCCTCACGCTTTAGGGCCCCTAAAATGCCAGGGCAGTATAAATACCCCACATGTGACCCAATTTTGGAAAGAAGACACCCCAAGGTATTCCATGAGGGGCATGGCGAGTTCATAGAAGGGTTTTTTTTTGGCACAAGTTAGCGGAAATTGATTTTTTTTGTTTTTTTCTCACAAAGTCTCCCTTTCCGCTAACTTGGGACAAAAATTTAAATCTTTAATGGACTCAATATGCCCCTCAGCGAATACCTTAGGGTGTTTGCTTTCCAAAATGGGGTCATTTGTGGGGTGTTTGTACTGCCCTGGCATTTGAGGGTCTCCGCAATCATTACATGTATGGCCAGCATTAGGAGTTTCTGCTATTTTCCTTATATTGAGCATACGGGTAATGAGATATATTTTTTTCCGTTCAGCCTCTGGGCTGAATGAAAAAATGAACGGCACAGATTTCTTCATTCGCATCGATCAATGTGGATGAAAAAATCTCTGCCCAAAAAAAAAAGAGGAGGGGAATGGCGTCTGCCAGGACATAGAAGCTCCGCCCAACATCCATACCCACTTAGCTCGTATGCCCTGGCAAACCCGATTTCTCCATTCACATCAATCGATGTGGATGAAAAAAATCATTGCCGTTTTTTTTTTATATATATATATACAAAGTGTTTGCCAAAGCATATGAACACCGCCCCCTCAGCCCTGGCAGGCTGATGACAAACTTGTCCTCTAACTTTTGCCGGCCCGTGATGCGCATGCGCGGGCCAGCTATGATCGTAATCTTGCGTCTCGCGCGATGACGCGCCAGCGCGTGAAGGTGCCTGAGTCAGCCATCTCCGGAGCGTGATCCCGCGTTAGGCGGTACGGAGGCGGTTAATAAAGTTGTAGTTGGCCTCATTATGAATTGGAAAAACTATCATTACATGTGTCATGTCACTAAACTCCATTTGTATTGTGTTTACTATAGTGTGCATAATGGACATTATATATGTATTAGATATGTATAATAAAAATATGTTGAATAAAGTGTTTACATTTGTTGATATGCTTTAAAACCAATTTAATATTAGTGTGCGTAAATGATTGAGAAATCATGTTTATATAGTAAGTGTATTTGGGTTATATTAATGTATATTAAATGTTTACAATTATTAATGTAGTATATGTGTTTGTGCTAAATTAATTTCATTATGTGCTGTATATAATAAAGAGAACAAATAATACAATTCATGAAAATAAAACTGTTTATTCAAGCACAGATTAGTCAACTTGACTTTCATTTTTTTATTCCCCAAATAACATAAATAAATTATACCAAAGAAAAATTATAAATAAAAGAAAAAACGCCCAGGTGACGATGGGGGACCCTGAAACTGATGGCCATGGTAGGAGGTTTGTGAAGTAGGGCCAGAGTACAGAGATGGCCCAGCTTGGGATGAGGAAGGGGACAGGCTGGCCATAGGAACTTTCCCCCAGATATGGTTGGCATGTGGTCGACTCGGTTGGCCATAATATTCCCTTGTACTAGGGAAATGTGGGGGACCCTGTGAACCCTGGGGAATTGGTATTAGGCGGGGGCCAGGCATGTGCCCATGGGAGCGCCAATTTTCCAGGGCCACAAACATGTCTGTGGGGTCATTTGGAGGAGTGGCTGCATCCAGATTCTGAGAGCCGCTTTGGTTCTCAGCAATCGTTATGGAAGCACACTCCGCAAATGATGGGCCAGACTTCTGGCATATAAATGCAAATGGTCCTGCTGCCAGGTTCTATTGACCAGAGCTTTGGCAGGAGGCATGGGCAGTCTTCTATGACGCCTGGAGAGAGGCAAAGTGGGCGGTGAATCGACTCCTGAAGCAGCGGGACACGAGGCTGAAGAGGTGGCGGGTCTTTGCGCACTCTCTGTAGGGGGTGGCACAGATGGAGTCTCCTTCTTGCAGGTGCTGGAGTGCTGTGGAGTGGACTTGTCTGCTTCCTCCTGAATGTTGTCCTCCTTTCTTCACAATAAAAAAATATGAACACACTTTTTTGTTAAATATAGTCGTCATATATTACTATCATCACCAAAAGACATTTATCACATAGTACTACATTAAAGAGGACCTTTCACCACTCCTGATATGTCTTCTTTAATTACTTTATGTATTCCCCATGTAATAATTCTGGAGCATCTATAGTTATGGCCCTATGTTGTGCCCTTCCTTTATTATTTCTACTAGAAGTTATGAAATAATTGCTATTAGCCTTCAGTAAGTAAGGTACAGAGGGGTGTTAACAAGTTGGGGGGGGGGGTGTACCTACACACATAAACATGGCAGCACTGATTGAATAGAATGAGTCTGTGCAGGTACACAGAACCAACTTGTTACCTCCCCTCTGTACCCTTATTGAAGGCTAATAGCAATTCAATTATAACTTCTAGCTGGAATAATAAAGGAACAGCACAATATACAGTCATAAGAATAGATGCTCCATAATTGTTATCACATGGGGAATCCATGAAACTATTAAAACAGGCATGTTAGGAGTGGTAAAAGGTCCTCTTTAACATCTTGGGGACATAAGGCGTACAGTTACGACCTTATGTCCCGATACTTAAGGACACAGGGAGTACCTGTACGCCCTGTGTATTTCCGATCACCAACGCGCGGCGAGCGGTGATAGGAACTGGGTGCCTGCTGAAATTAATCAGCAGTACCCCTGGGACAATGCCGAGGGGGGTCCTGTGATCCCCCCCGTATCGGCAATCGCTGCGGATTAACCCCTTCTATGCCGCTGACCGCGGCATAGAAGGGGTTTAAGTTTGAGTGAGCCCATCGAGTCCCTGTGCTGCTGTGGCAGAGACTCGATGTCTTAGAAGGTAGCCCAATGCCGTGCAGAGGCTTCCCAATGCCCTGCCTCGGGCTGGGTCTCCTAGGCAACCTGTTAGTGTATGACTCAGTGTCATACACTTACAGGCAATGCATTGCAATAAAGATGTATTGTTAAAGTGAACAGAAATAAAGTAAAGTAAAAAAAAGTTAAAAAAAAGTGTTTAATAAAATTAATAAAGTAATAAAATTATTAAAGTAAAAAAAAACGCCCCTTTCCCCTTATTTTATAATAAAAAACAGAAAGAAAAAATACACATATTAGGTATCGCCACGTCCGTAATGACCGGCTCTATAAATATATCACATGATCCACCCTGTCCAATAAATACCATAAAAAAATAAACTAAAAACGTTGTAAAAAAAGCCATTTTTGTCACCTTACATCACAAAAAGTGCAACACCAAGTGATCAAAATATCACTCAGAATATGGAGACACTAAAACATCCTTTTTTTTGTATAAAAAATGCTGGCATTGGGTAAAACGTAAGTAAATAAAAAAAAGTATACATATTAGGTATTGCCACATCCGTAGGAACCTGCTCTATAAAAATATCACATGACCTAACCCCTCAGGTGAATATCGTAAAAATAAAAAATAAAAATGTGTAAAAAAAGAAATTTTTGGTCTGCTTACATCACAAAAAGTGTAATAGCAAGCGATCAAAAAGTCATACGCACCCCAAAATAATGCCAATCATACCGTCATCTCATCCCGCAAAATCATACCCTAACTAATAAAATCGCCAAAAAACTGAAAAAAACTATGGCTCTCAGACTATAAAGACACTAAAAAATGATTTATTTTGTTTAAAAAATGAAATCATTGTGTAAAACTTACATAAATAAAAAAAAAGTTGACATATTAGGTATTGCCGCATCTGTAATAATATTATCTATAAACATATCCCATGACCTAACCCCTCGGGTAAATACCGTAATAAAAAAAAAATAAAAACTGTGTAAAAAAAGCAATTTTTTTATCACATTACATCACAAAAAGTGTAATAGCAAGCGATCTAAAAGTCATACGCACAACACAATAGTACCAATCAAACCGTCATCTCATCCCGAAAAACAAGACAGTCGCTCAAAAAATAAAAAAAAACTACGGCTACTACAGAATGTGGAGATACTAAAAAATCATTATTTTAAAAAAAATGCTTTGTTATGTAAAACTGAAACAAACAACCATATTTGGTATTGTTGCATCCGTGACAACCTGTTATATAAAAATACCACATAATCTAACCTGTCAAATGAATGTTGTAAATAACAAAAAATAAAAACTGTGCCAAAACAGCTATTTCTTGTTACCTTGCCTCACAAAAAGTGTAATATAGAGCAACCAAAAATCATAAGTACCCTAAAATAGTAACAACAAAACTGCCACCAGTAGTATAGGGACCCATTTCTCGTCAAACTAAAAGTGACAGGTGCCCCACCCCTTTTTCACACCATAACCCCTTCCAGAAACGCCCAGAAACACCCTAACCCCGCCCATATCCGCCCATTTCTTTCCCCTCGCCTGTCCCAAACCACACCTAAATGCCGCCCACTTTGATATGCTTTTCATATCATTTTATACGGCTTAATATAAATTTTATATCGAATGATATAAGTCCTTATCAAATGATAAGCTTTTATTAACACTTTTCATCCCATTTATAACATTTTGATACGATTTTGTGCATTGATATAAAAATGATATCATGTTATATACTTATTATATCATTTTGTGCTTTGATATCACTTTAATATGGATTTTATATACACCCATGCTTTTTTCAAATCACTTTATAAGTCCTTATCAAATGATAAGCTTTTATTAACACTTTATATCCCATTTATAACATTTTGATACGGTTTAATACCACATTTATGTCATTTTGTGAATTGATATCACTTTGATATCATTTTGATATGCCTTTTATATATTGGCATGCCCTTTTGATACAGTTTATACCACTTTTATGTCATTTTGTGATTTGATATCACTTTGATATCATTTTGATATGCCTTTTATCCAGGACATGTCCAAAAGACGTATGCTACACCCAGTTCATTCTACCCCCATTGTGAGTTCCTGAGTGTAATTTAACTTCCATCGCGACGGACAGTCAACACAGTGAATTTGAATTAAAAACCTGAAATGTCACACTCCTGCTATAAATGTACATTTTCCCACAGGTCCACAAGCGCACAGTAGATTGAAACTTTTCATTTCCTACAAGACCACACACATGAGTATCAGGCCAGCAGCTGTGTCAACCTTAGAGGTGTTCATTTTCTCGGGATCTGTCTATAGCAGAGTTAACACATAAACTACTGGTATTGTTTCAACAGCTGAGGCAAACACTATGCAGTATCTATCCATATTTTTATAGCATCTCTTTTCAGGAAAGAAAATGATTGTAATTGGGTGTATCACAGTCACCACCTATTGCAGATGCTAATGTTAAGAAAACCCAAGCAGTATCTGTATATATGCATGGGGGCAGATCACCACAGGGTATAATCATTTGACATTAAGGCTCTGCAAGAAAACTTATTTTAAGGTAAGAGTATCGCCATATTACCCTTCTTTTTTACGATTTTTAACATGCCTGTTTTAAATTCTTTATTGATGCAATATAACACGCAACATTTGACGAATTTCTCTGCGATTATTGCGTCTGGTCGTGTCATGCATTTATCTATGTATCTATCTAGCCTATCTTTAGAATTTTCCATCTACTGTTTCTATCTATCTATCGATCTATCTATCCTATCTATAGAATTTTTCCATCTACTGTATCTATCTATCTATCTATCCATCCACTTTGTCTATCTAACACAGTGTGAAAAATGGTTGTAATATGTAATTATATAATCTCCGGCTTATCGCCATATTACCCTTCTTTTTGCTATTTTTAACATGCCTGTTTTAAATTCTTTATTGATGCAATATAACACGGGACATTTGACTAATTTCACTGTGATTATTATACCTGGGCGTGTCATGCATTTATCTATGTATCTATCTATCCTATCTATAGAACTTTCCATCTACTGTATCTATCTATCTATAGAACTTTCTATCCACTTTATCTATCTAACACAGTGTGGAAAATAGTTGTAATATGCAATTATATCATCTCCGGCTTATCGCCAAATTGCCCTTCTTTTTACTATTTTTAACATGCCCGTTTAAAATTCTTTATTGATGCAATATAACACGGGACATTTGACTAATTTCCCTGCGATTATTATACCTGGGCGTGTCATGCATTTATCTATGTATCTATCTATCCTATCTATAGAACTTTCCATCTACTGTATCTATCTATCTATAGAACTTTCTATCCACTTTATCTATCTAACACAGTGTGGAAAATAGTTGTAATATGCAATTATATCATCTCCGGCTTATCGCCAAATTGCCCTTCTTTTTACTATTTTTAACATGCCCGTTTAAAATTCTTTACTGATGCAATATAACTCGCAACATTTGACTAATTTCCCTGTGATTATTATACCTGGGCGTGTCATGCATTTATCTATGTATCTATCTATCCTATCCAGGGCCGGCCTTAAGTGTTCAGGCGCCCTGTGCGAGCTAACCTTGTGGCGCCCCCCCCCCCCCTCAAAAAAAAAAATATAAATATTGTGTGGCACAGTGTATGCTATATGTGTATAACAAACATATTTCACATGAACACTTACAGTTACTTGGCTTGGCCCATGGGGATCTCGGACGCCACTTCCACACTTTGGCCGGGGGCTCGGCGGAGCTGATGTTGTGTTTTATCCTAATGAGAAAGATTTCATAATAAGTATTTGTAAAAGGGGCAGAGGGAGAGCAGAGCAGGGAGAGGCTGGTGCTGCTACTAGGGGGTAATACCATGGGGGAGTAATAAAGCCCACCATAATGCCCCCCCCCCAGTAGTAATAATTCTCCTTATAATGTGACAGTGCAAAAAATACCCCCTTGTAATGCCCCCATTTGAGCTAATGTCCTCATAGTGCCCCCATAATGTGCCAGTATAAAATACCCTATATAGTGCCCCTAGTAAATGACCCCATAGTGCTCCACACCCTCCTTCCTCCTAGTGCCCCCCATAATGTACCAGTATAAAATGCTCCAGTAGATGCCCTCAGTGTCCTCCATAATTTGCCAGTATAAAATACCCCTTCTTAGTGCCCCCAGTAGATGACCCTATAGTACTCCTCTCCCCCTTCCCCATAGTACCCACCATGTGTCCCAGTATAAAATTGTACTGTACAGAGAGCCCATATAAAATACCCCTTCTTTGTGGCCTCAGTAGATGCCCCTATAGTGCCCCCAATCGTGGGCCAGTATAAACAGCCCCCCCTGTGCCAGTAATAATAGCCCCCTATGCTAGTAATAGCAGCCCCCCTGTGCCAGTAATAGCAGCCCCCAGTAATAACAGCCCCCAGTGATAACAGCCCCCCTGTGCCAGTAATAACAGCCCCCAGTAATAAGAGCCCCTCTGTGCCAGTAATAACAGCCCCCAGTAATAAGAGCCCCTCTGTGTCAGTAATAACAGCCCCCAGTAATAACAGCCCCTCTGTGCCAGTAATAACAGCCCCCAGTAATAACAGCCCCCCTGTGCCAGTAATAACAGCCCCCAGTAATAACAGCCCCTCTGTGCCAGTAATAGCAGCCCCCAGTAATAAGAGCCCCTCTGTGTCAGTAATAACAGCCCCTCTGTGTCAGTAATAACAGCCCCCAGTAATAACAGCCCCTCTGTGTCAGTAATAACAGCCCCTCTGTGTCAGTAATAACAGCCCCTCTGTGCCAGTAATAACAGCCCCTCTGTGCCAGTAATAACAGCCCCCCCCTTTGCCAGTAATAACAGCCCCCCCTTTGCCAGTAATAACAGCCCCCGCCAGTAATAACAGCCCCCCCTTTGCCAGTAATAACAAACAGCCCCCCCTTTGCCAGTAATAACAGCCCCCGCCAGTAAAAGTATTGTACATAATAATTTTTTTTAAAAAAAACACATACTTACCTCCATGTCAGTGATGCGATGCAGGCCTCTTCTGGCCTGCGCCGGCCTCTGATAGGCTGCCGGCCTAGTGCCTGCAGCCTATCAGAGGAAGGGAAAGGGACACGCCTCTCCCTCCCCTACCGCAGCACAGGCAGGCATCTGTATCGCTGTCCTGAGGACGGCGATACAGATGACTGGAGATGAGCGCTTCCACAATGGAAGCGCTCATCTCCCTAGGCCCAGCCGCCGCCGCCAGCTCGCTCGCCTGCCGCATATTACACTGCGAGCTGTCGGCCGCCCGCCGCCCCTGTTGCTATGGCGCCCTGTGCAGCCGCACAGCCCGCACACCCCAAAGGCCGGCCCTGATCCTATCTATATAACTTTCCATCTACTGTATCTATCTATCTATAGAACTTTCCATCCACTTTATCTATCTAACACAGTGTGAAAAATTGTTGTAATATGTAATAGCTATATGGTTGTATTAACGGCTTATAACGCACGACTATTTTTACATAGATTTATAATTTTGTTATTTCACAACGATTATCGCACCACTATATACCAAGCATTTATTTGGACCGTATATTATTTTTGTTATTTATACAATAATTTACAATATTCAAATTCAAAGATGTCAGCTTGCCAAGATACTTTATGGGGCGATTATATCATTCCCCGGTTTATTGCCATATTACCCTTCTTTTTTACAATTTTTAACATGCCTGTTTTAAATTCTTTATTGATGCAATATAACACGCGACATTTGACTAATTTCCGTCGATAAAAAAGCGTACAAAATTGCGCATACAGGATTTACCGCTAAATTGCCAGGAATTAGGGCCGTATAATGTAGTCGCGTAAATGTAATTGGGTATATGTATGCCTGTTTGTTGCATGCACTCAAAGTCGTAAAAGATGTACTTGTCAGTCGCTTGTTTGGGGTTGCAAGGCTGCATGTAACAGACGTGGTCGTCAAATTTGCCAACCAGCCCGCCGCAGACGCTGCATTTTAGACTGCTACACTTGTGCTCAGCGCCCCAGTCTATATTTCTGTAACAAAAACCGCAAAAATTGCATATTAAGAGAGAACTCAACACGTCATATGTATTCTCGTCCCAACAATTGCAAGAACAAGTATGAGGTGCGTGTGCCTGTTGGTCATCGTGCGTCTGCCCTAGGTCCTTCTGTTGTACGTCATAGGGCGAATCTGGCGTCTCAAATGTGATGCGCCTTTTAAAAGACGTTGCACCTTGTGTGTCGAACGCCGGCGATATATCGCAGAAATCTGCAACATCATTTATTACGCGTGTTGGCTCACCACTCTGCGGAATCGGCTGTGGGGTTGTTAGAATTTCGGAAATCGGCGTTAACACTTCCGTCTGCTTTGCGCTTCTTTGTTGTTTCTCTTTAACATAACAACATTTTGCCCTTTCTTTTCTTTTGGCTAAAATTTAAAAGAGATAACATTAAACTCTAACTATTAAGAATTTCAAACATAGTAATTAAGTTATATAGATAGATACAGTAGATAGAAAGTTCTATAGCTATATAGGATAGATAGATAAATAGATAGATATATGCA
Source organism: Bufo gargarizans (assembly GCF_014858855.1). Lineage (NCBI taxonomy): Eukaryota > Metazoa > Chordata > Amphibia > Anura > Bufonidae > Bufo > Bufo gargarizans. Next base: position 577,613,253 of record NC_058082.1, read on the forward strand.
GAAGATGAAAAGGTCTAAAGATAGGATAGATAGAAAAATAGATACATAGATAAATGCATGACACGACCAGGCATAATAATCGCAGAGAAATTAGTCAAATGTTGCGTGTTATATTGAATCAATAAAGAATTTAAAACAATCATACAAAAAATAGTAAAAAGAAGGGTAATATGGCGATAAACTGGTGATGATATAATCGCCCCATAAAGTATCTTGGCAAGCTGACATCTAAAAACAATTTGAATATTGCAAATTATTGTATAAATAACAAAAATAATTTACGTTCCAAATAAATGCGTGGTATGTAGTGGTGCGATAATTGTTGTGAAATAACTAAATTGTACATGTACAGGGAGTGCAGAATTATTAGGCAAGTTGTATTTTTGAGGATTAATTTTATTATTGAACAACAACCATGTTCTCAATGAACCCAAAAAACTCATTAATATCAAAGCTGAATATTTTTGGAAGTAGTTTTTAGTTTGTTTTTAGTTTTAGCTATTTTAGGGGGATATCTGTGTGTGCAGGTGACTATTACTGTGCATAATTATTAGGCAACTTAACAAAAAACAAATATATACCCATTTCAATTATTTATTTTTACCAGTGAAACCAATATAACATCTCAACATTCACAAATATACATTTCTGACATTCAAAACAAACAAAACAAATCAGTGACCAATATAGCCACCTTTCTTTGCAAGGACACTCAAAAGCCTGCCATCCATGGATTCTGTCAGTGTTTTGATCTGTTCACCATCAACATTGCGTGCAGCAGCAACCACAGCCTCCCAGACACTGTTCAGAGAGGTGTACTGTTTTCCCTCCTTGTAAATCTCACATTTGATGATGGACCACAGGTTCTCAATGGGGTTCAGATCAGGTGAACAAGGAGGCCATGTCATTAGATTTTCTTCTTTTATACCCTTTCTTGCCAGCCACGCTGTGGAGTACTTGGACGCGTGTGATGGAGCATTGTCCTGCATGAAAATCATGTTTTTCTTGAAGGATGCAGACTTCTTCCTGTACCACTGCTTGAAGAAGGTGTCTTCCAGAAACTGGCAGTAGGACTGGGAGTTGAGCTTGACTCCATCCTCAACCCGAAAAGGCCCCACAAGCTCATCTTTGATGATACCAGCCCAAACCAGTACTCCACCTCCACCTTGCTGGCGTCTGAGTCGGACTGGAGCTCTCTGCCCTTTACCAATCCAGCCACGGGCCCATCCATCTGGCCCATCAAGACTCACTCTCATTTCATCAGTCCATAAAACCTTAGAAAAATCAGTCTTGAGAAATTTCTTGGCCCAGTCTTGACGTTTCAGCTTGTGTCTTGTTCAGTGGTGGTCGTCTTTCAGCCTTTCTTACCTTGGCCATGTCTCTGAGTATTGCACACCTTGTGCTTTTGGGCACTCCAGTGATGTTGCAGCTCTGAAATATGGCCAAACTGGTGGCAAGTGGCATCTTGGCAGCTGCACGCTTGACTTTTCTCAGTTCATGGGCAGTTATTTTGCGCCTTGGTTTTTCCACACGCTTCTTGCGACCCTGTTGACTATTTTGAATGAAACGCTTGATTGTTCGATGATCACGCTTCAGAAGCTTTGCAATTTTAAGAGTGCTGCATCCCTCTGCAAGATATCTCACTATTTTTGACTTTTCTGAGCCTGTCAAGTCCTTCTTTTGACCCATTTTGCCAAAGGAAAGGAAATTGCCTAATAATTATGCACACCTGATATAGGGTGTTGATGTCATTAGACCACACCCCTTCTCATTACAGAGATGCACATCACCTAATATGCTTAATTGGTAGTAGGCTTTCGAGCCTATACAGCTTGGAGTAAGACAACATGCATAAAGAGGATGATGTGGTCAAAATACTAATTTGCCTAATAATTCTGCACTCCCTGTATGTTAAAGTAGTCGGGCCTTATAAGCCGTTAATACAACCATATAGCTATTACATATTACAACCATTTTTCACACTGTGTTAGATAGATAAAGTGGATGGATAGATAGATAGATAGATGGATAGATAGATAGAAGTGAAAAATAGCCAGCAGCACTCCAAATCAATTCAAATGTTGAAGATTTATTGGACCCAAAAACAGGCGACGTTTCAACAGCTTGTTGCTGTCTTTATCAAGCACAGTGCACATGTGTTACAGACACACTTTAAATAAGAGCATCAATCAAAAATAGATTAACATCAATTGAACATAATACAGTGAATGTACAGTGATCGAACAATACATGTGATCATAAAAAATACATATATCAGATTGGCCTCATTTGGCAAAAACAGTGCATCGGACTAAAACAACATTAATTCCACATATCGTGATTTATATGGAATATATCATAATGAGTGTCAGTGATTACCCTAATGAGGTGAATTAAAAAACTCACTGTCAGGTGGGCAGCTGCATGTTTGGCGTTGATCGTGCTCCTTGGCGTCCCCATACACGATTTGCGCATGCGCGAAAATACTATACGTAATTAGCGCATGCGCGAAAATATCAAATCTCGCGATATCTCCAGTCCTCGAGCGGCTGACTAACACCCACAGCTAAGATGGGCGAAACTGGATCAAATGCACTGTGCACATGTCAGAACGGTACTGGGTGCCGCCCAACACATACCACATGATCAAAGTGATCTGAATAGGACTACTAAGTCCATGGAACCCGATATTATTAAAGAATTGGGTCCTAGGGCAATGTCGCACGGCCATCCCACATGTCACAGCACGTATGATAGCCGGGCACAGTGTCCCGTAGATCCAAAATCTAAGCTATGAAAAATGTTTTACTTTATATATATGAATTTCACATATTAGTTGACAATTCATAATAATGGGATATCGGCGTAAAAAATGGGAGAAAAACCTACGTCGCAGGGGGATCCCCACGGAACGCCACTAATCTCTCATAAAATAACGACATTGATACCTATAAAAGAATATAAACATACAATTCAGGGGAAAAAGGGGGAAATAACCATGATAATGCAGGTACCACGGTCAAATAGAAAAATTCATATATGAACTGTATGTGTGGGCATCCAGCACGATATACAACAATTTCCGCACAAGTGGTAAAGCAATGAACCAGACATATATTAATTGGATAAAGTAAATAGATATTGGGGAGCCAACTGGAACCAGGATGAACGTCACATCATGCAGCGCCTCCACCAAGGCAGTGAGAACAAAATGAATCTAAAAACAAAGAGAGAAAACTTTAGCGATTCTCATAAGAATAAATACTTGATTCGAGAAAATAATTCAAATGCAGATACACACATGTGCATTTGACCTACAGCAAGGGATAAGGATCCAGCAGAGTGGAGAAGGCAAAGGATATGGGCAGTGCCAGGGCCAAACTACACTAATCCACCCTAAAGTCCACGTTTAACCCATTAGGTCTTAACGTCTTTAGCGTATAAATCCAGTATAACTCGCGTTTTTTAAGGATAGCCTGTCTATCTCCACCACGTCTCCCCAATTCTACCTGTTCCAAAATTCGAAATCTCAAATCACTCTGTGTGTGCCCTGCCTCTTTGAAATGTTTAGACACCGGTAAATCCATCTTTTCTTTCCTGATGGAATAGCGATGTTGATTCAATCGTGTCTTTACATCCCACGTGGTCTCACCAACATACCACTTCCCGCACGGGCAGGTCAGTTGGTAGATCACGTAGGATGAGTCACAAGTCAAGAATTGAGTGATTTTCATCATCCCACCAGTGGCCGGATTTAAAAATGTATCTCCTTTAATCATAAGTTTGCAATTTATGCAATGATAGCAAGGGTAGCAGCCAGTGCGAGTGGAACCACACATTGTCCTCACATTGATGCTGGCACTGCCCACATCCGCCTTCACCAATCTATCACCCACGTTCCGTCCTCTCCGATAGGAGAAAAGAGGCGGTGATTTAAATTCCGCAACTTGGGGAAAACTATTCCCTATCAACCTCCAATGTCTCCGAATGACACTCGCTATTTGCGGGCTGTCAGTCGAGAAATGGGAGATGAAGAGAATACGTGGACATTGGGCATCAGTCTGAACAATAGTATCAGTGGGTTGATTCCCCAATCTATCAATGGTATTTCTGATCAACTTTTTCGGATATCCACGTATGGAAAATATCTGACTCATTTCTTGAAATCTAGTGTGTCTCACTTGTCTATCCTTAACTATCCGTTGTACTCGTAGGAACTGGCTGTAGGGTAGAGATTGGATCATAGAACAAGGATGGTGACTATCATATCGTAACAGAGTGTTCTTGTCAGTAGGTTTAACAAATAAATCAGTACTCAAACCTCGTCCCATGATCCGGACCTCTGTATCCAGGAACTGTACAGTCATGTGAAAAAATTAGGACACCCTTTGAAAGCATGTGGTTTTTTGTAACATTTTTAATAAAAGGTTATTTCATCTCCGTTTCAACAATACAGAGAGATTAAAGTAATCCGACTAAACAAAGAAAACTGAAGAAAAGTCTTTTCAAGATCTTCTGTAAATGTCATTCTACAAAAATGCCTATTCTAACTGAGGAAAAAGATAGGACACCCTTGCCCCTAATAGCGAGTGTTACCTCCTTTGGCTGAAATAACTGCAGTGAGACGGTTCTTGTAGCCATCTACCAGTCTTCGACATCGGTCTGAGGAAATTTTACCCCACTCCTCAATGCAGAACTTTTTCAGCTGTGAGATGTTTGAGGGGTTTCTTGCACGTACAGCCCTTTTCAAGTCACCCCACAGCATCTCAATGGGATTCAAATCTGGACTTTGACTTGGCCATTCCAGGACTCTCCATTTCTTCTTTTTCAGCCAATCTTTGGTTGATTTACTAGTATGTTTTGGGTCATTGTCATGTTGCATGGTCCAGTTCCGCTTCAGCTTTAATTTTCTAACTGATGGTCTCACATGTTCTTCAAGCACCTTCTGATACACAGTAGAATTCATCGTGGATTCTATGATGGTGAGCTGACCAGGTCCTGCTGCAGCAAAGCAGCCCCAAACCATGACACTTCCACCTCCATGCTTCACAGTTGGTATGAGGTTCTTTTCTTGGAATGCTGTGTTTGGTTTACGCCAAACATGTCCTCTGCTGTTGTGTCCAAATAATTCAATTTTGGACTCATCTGTCCAAAGAACATTATTCCAGAAGTCCTGGTCTTTGTCAACTTTATCTCTGGCAAATGTCAGTCTGGCCTCGATGTTTCTCTTGGAAAGCAAAGGTTTCCTCCTTGCACACCTCCCATGCAAGTTAAACTTGTACAGTCTCTTTCTGATTGTAGAGGCATGTACTTCTACATCAACAGTAGCCAGAGCCTGCTGTAGTTCTCGAGATGACACTTTAGGGTTTTTGGAGACCTCTTTTAGCATCTTGCGGTCTGCTCTTGGGGTGAACTTGCTGGGGCGACCAGTCCTGGGCATGTTGGCAGTTGTTTTGAAAGCCCTCCACTTGTAGACTATCTTCCGGACAGTGGAATGGCTGATTTCAAAATCTTTTGAGATCTTTTTAAATCCCTTCCCAGACTCATAGGCTGCTACAATCTTTTTTCTGAAGTCCTCTGACAGCTCTTTTGCTCTCACCATGGTGCTCACTCTCACTTCAACAGTCAGGAGCACACCAAACTAAATGTCTGAGGTTTAAATAGGGCAAGCCTCATTCAACATGCAGAGTAACGATCTACTAATTATGTGCACCTGGTGTGATATACCTGTGTGAGATCTGAGCCAATTTAAGAGGGAATACATGTGAGGGTGTCCTATCTTTTTCCTCAGTTAGAATAGGCATTTTTGTAGAATGACATTTACAGAAGATCTTGAAAAGACTTTTCTTCAGTTTTCTTTGTTTAGTTGGATTACTTTAATCTCTCTGTATTGTTGAAACGGAGATGAAATAACCTTTTATTAAAAATGTTACAAAAAACCACATGCTTTCAAAGGGTGTCCTAATTTTTTCACATGACTGTAGTTTATCCATGGACTGCACCATAGTGAATTTCACAGTGGGGTCGATTTCGTTGAGAAAAGCATGGAACGCAAGGAGGTCCAACGTGTCGCCCGTCCACACCAAGAAGATATCGTCGATATAGCGCCACCACCCCAGAACATGTCTGAAGTGGTGGCAGCCATAGATCGACGACTCCTCAAGGTGGGCCATGTAGATGTTTGCATAAGTGGGTGCCACGTTGGACCCCATCGCGGTTCCACGCAACTGAACAAAGAAATCGTCCTGAAAAAGAAAAGAATTTTTCGTCAGAACAAATCTCAATAATGAAAGTAAAAAATCTTGGCAAATTTCGGAATAATCAGAACTTCTAAGACACGCCTTAACAGCCTGCAGGCCAAGCTCATGGTCAATCGACGTGTATAAACTACACTCGTCGAATGACACAAGAGCCGAGCCTGCAGGGACCTCAAGTTCATTTATTTTAGACAAAAAATCACCCGTATCTCTGATGAATGATCTAGTGGAGATGGCAAAACGGCGCAACATTTTGTCAAGGAAAATCGCCACATTGTAAAAAAGGGACTCCCTCCCAGATACAATTGGGCGGCCAGGTGGGGGCGAAACCCCCTTGTGTACTTTTGGCAGGGTGTATAACAGAGGCGTACAGGGCTTATCCCGATACAAGTAGCTGAACAACTTGTCATCAATGATTTCCGCCTCACGGGCTTGATTTAAAATATCTCTTAGCTCCCTTAGCAAGCCAAATTTCGGATCCTGCGATGTGCTCTCTGGCCTCCGACCACAGCCTCACCATCAAGTCCGCGGACAAGGGTGGTGGGGTTGTGGTAATGGACACCAGTGAGTACATCCGGGAGATCCATGGCCAACTCAACGACCCACAGGTGTATAAACGGGTCACACAGGATCCGAAATTTGGCTTGCTAAGGGAGCTAAGAGATATTTTAAATCAAGCCCGTGAGGCGGAAATCATTGATGACAAGTTGTTCAGCTACTTGTATCGGGATAAGCCCTGTACGCCTCTGTTATACACCCTGCCAAAAGTACACAAGGGGGTTTCGCCCCCGCCTGGCCGCCCAATTGTATCTGGGAGGGAGTCCCTTTTTTACAATGTGGCGATTTTCCTTGACAAAATGTTGCGCCGTTTTGCCATCTCCACTAGATCATTCATCAGAGATACGGGTGATTTTTTGTCTAAAATAAATGAACTTGAGGTCCCTGCAGGCTCGGCTCTTGTGTCATTCGACGTGTGTAGTTTATACTCGTCGATTGACCATGAGCTTGGCCTGCAGGCTGTTAAGGCGTGTCTTAGAAGTTCTGATTATTCCGAAATTTGCCAAGATTTTTTACTTTCATTATTGAGATTTGTTCTGACGAAAAATTATTTTCTTTTTCAGGACGATTTCTTTGTTCAGTTGCGTGGAACTGCGATGGGGTCCAACGTGGCGCCCACTTATGCAAACATCTACATGGCCCACCTTGAGGAGTCGTCGATCTATGGCAGCCACCACTTCAGACATGTTCTGGGGTGGTGGCGCTATATCGACGATATCTTCTTGGTGTGGACGGGCGACACGTTGGACCTCCTTGCGTTCCATGCTTTTCTCAACGAAATCGACCCCACTGTGAAATTCACTATGGTGCAGTCCATGGATAAACTACAGTTCCTGGATACAGAGGTCCGGATCATGGGACGAGGTTTGAGTACTGATTTATTTGTTAAACCTACTGACAAGAACACTCTGTTACGATATGATAGTCACCATCCTCGTTCTATGATCCGATCTCTACCCTACAGCCAGTTCCTACGAGTACAACGGATAGTTAAGGATAGACAAGTGAGACACACTAGATTTCAAGAAATGAGTCAGATATTTGCCATACGTGGATATCCGAAAAAGTTGATCAGAAATACCATTGATAGATTGGGGAATCAACCCACTGATACTATTGTTCAGACTGATGCCCAATGTCCACGTATTCCCTTCATCTCCCATTTCTCGACTGACAGCCCGCAAATAGCGAGTGTCATTCGGAGACATTGGAGGTTGATAGGGAATAGTTTTCCCCAAGTTGCGGAATTTAAATCACCGCCTCTTTTCTCCTATCGGAGAGGACGGAACGTGGGTGATAGATTGGTGAAGGCGGATGTGGGCAGTGCCAGGATCAATGTGAGGACAATGTGTGGTTCCACTCGCACTGGCTGCTACCCTTGCTATCATTGCATAAATTGTTAACTTATGATTAAAGGAGATACATTTTTAAATCCGGCCACTGGTGGGATGATGAAAATCACTCAATTCTTGACTTGTGACTCATCCTACGTGATCTACCAACTGACCTGCCCGTGCGGGAAGTGGTATGTTGGTGAGACCACGTGGGATGTAAAGACACGATTGAATCAACATCGCTATTCCATCAGGAAAGAAAAGATGGATTTACCGGTGTCTAAACATTTCAAAGAGGCAGGGCACACACAGAGTGATTTGAGATTTCGAATTTTGGAACAGGTAGAATTGGGGAGACGTGGTGGAGATAGACAGGCTATCCTTAAAAAACGCGAGTTATACTGGATTTATACGCTAAAGACGTTAAGACCTAATGGGTTAAACGTGGACTTTAGGGTGGATTAGTGTAGTTTGGCCCTGGCACTGCCCATATCCTTTGCCTTCTCCACTCTGCTGGATCCTTATCCCTTGCTGTAGGTCAAATGCACATGTGTGTATCTGCATTTGAATTATTTTCTCGAATCAAGTATTTATTCTTATGAGAATCGCTAAAGTTTTCTCTCTTTGTTTTTAGATTCATTTTGTTCTCACTGCCTTGGTGGAGGCGCTGCATGATGTGACGTTCATCCTGGTTCCGGTTGGCTCCCCAATATCTATTTACTTTATCCAATTAATATATGTCTGGTTCATTGCTTTACCACTTGTGCGGAAATTGTTGTATATCGTGCTGGATGCCCACACATACAGTTCATATATGAATTTTTCTATTTGACCGTGGTACCTGCATTATCATGGTTATTTCCCCCTTTTTCCCCTGAATTGTATGTTTATATTCTTTTATAGGTATCAATGTCGTTATTTTATGAGAGATTAGTGGCGTTCCGTGGGGATCCCCCTGCGACGTAGGTTTTTCTCCCATTTTTTTACGCCGATATCCCATTATTATGAATTGTCAACTAATATGTGAAATTCATATACACTACGTGCAGAATTATTAGGCAAATGAGTATTTTGACCACATCATCCTCTTTATGCATGTTGTCTTACTCCAAGCTGTATAGGCTCGAAAGCCTACTACCAATTAAGCATATTAGGTGATGTGCATCTCTGTAATGAGAAGGGGTGTGGTCTAATGACATCAACACCCTATATCAGGTGTGCATAATTATTAGGCAACTTCCTTTCCTTTGGCAAAATGGGTCAAAAGAAGGACTTGACAGGCTCAGAAAAGTCAAAAATAGTGAGATATCTTGCAGAGGGATGCAGCACTCTTAAAATTGCAAAGCTTCTGAAGCGTGATCATCGAACAATCAAGCGTTTCATTCAAAATAGTCAACAGGGTCGCAAGAAGCGTGTGGAAAAACCAAGGCGCAAAATAACTGCCCATGAACTGAGAAAAGTCAAGCGTGCAGCTGCCAAGATGCCACTTGCCACCAGTTTGGCCATATTTCAGAGCTGCAACATCACTGGAGTGCCCAAAAGCACAAGGTGTGCAATACTCAGAGACATGGCCAAGGTAAGAAAGGCTGAAAGACGACCACCACTGAACAAGACACACAAGCTGAAACGTCAAGACTGGGCCAAGAAATATCTCAAGACTGATTTTTCTAAGGTTTTATGGACTGATGAAATGAGAGTGAGTCTTGATGGGCCAGATGGCTGGATTGGTAAAGAGCAGAGAGCTCCAGTCCGACTCAGACGCCAGCAAGGTGGAGGTGGAGTACTGGTTTGGGCTGGTATCATCAAAGATGAGCTTGTGGGGCCTTTTTGGGTTGAGGATGGAGTCAAGCTCAACTCCCAGTCCTACTGCCAGTTTCTGGAAGACACCTTCTTCAAGCAGTGGTACAGGAAGAAGTCTGCAAGGTAAGAAAAACATGATTTTCATGCAGGACAATGCTCCATCACACGCGTCCAAGTACTCCACAACGTGGCTGGCAAGAAAGGGTATAAAAGAAGAAAATCTAATGACATGGCCTCCTTGTTCACCTGATCTGAACCCCATTGAGAACCTGTGGTCCATCATCAAATGTGAGATTTACAAGGAGGGAAAACAGTACACCTCTCTGAACAGTTTCTGGGAGGCTGTGGTTGCTGCTGCACGCAATGTTGATGGTGAACAGATCAAAACACTGACAGAATCCATGGATGGCAGGCTTTTGAGTGTCCTTGCAAAGAAAGGTGGCTATATTGGTCACTGATTTGTTTTTGTTTTGTTTTTGAATGTCAGAAATGTATATTTGTGAATGTTGAGATGTTATATTGGTTTCACTGGTAAAAATAAATAATTGAAATGGGTATATATTTGTTTTTTGTTAAGTTGCCTAATAATTATGTACAGTAATAGTCACCTGCACACACAGATATCCCCCTAAAATAGCTAAAACTAAAAACAAACTAAAAACTACTTCCAAAAATATTCAGCTTTGATATTAATGAGTTTTTTGGGTTCATTGAGAACATGGTTGTTGTTCAATAATAAAATTAATCCTCAAAAATACAACTTGCCTAATAATTCTGCACTCCCTGTATATAAAGTAAAACATTTTTCATAGCTTAGATTTTGGATCTACGGGACACTGTGCCCGGCTATCATACGTGCTTTGACATGTGGGTGGCCGTGCGACATTGCCCTAGGACCCAATTCTTTAATAATATCGGGTTCCATGGACTTGTAGTCCTATTGAGTTCACTTTGATCATGTGGTATGTGTTGGGCGGCACCCAGTACCGTTCTGACATGCGCACAGTGCATTTGATCCAGTTTCGCCCATCTTAGCTGTGGGTGTTAGTCAGCCGCTCGAGGATGGAGATATCGCGAGATTTGATATTTTCGCGCATGCGCAAATCGTGTATGGGGACGCCAAGGAGCACGATCAATGCCAAACATGCAGCTGCCCACCTGACAGTGAGTTTTTTAATTCACCTCATTAGGGTAATCACTGACACTCATTATGATATATTCCATATAAATCACGATATGTGGAATTAATGTTGTTTTAGTCCGATGCACTGTTTTTGCCAAATGAGGCCAATCTGATATATGTATTTTTTATGATCACATGTATTGTTCGATCACTGTACATTCACTGTATTATGTTCAATTGATGTTAATCTATTTTTGATTGATGCTCTTATTTAAAGTGTGTCTGTAACACATGTGCACTGTGCTTGATAAAGACAGCAACAAGCTGTTGAAACGTCGCCTGTTTTTGGGTCCAATAAATCTTCAACATTTGAATTGATTTGGAGTGCTGCTGGCTATTTTTCACTTCTAGTACATTGGACCTGGGTGCTGGTCCACACTGGCCAGACGTGCACCCCCTGCTTATACAGTGTGCTGCTTCCTCACTTTCTCCAAATTAGATAGATAGATACAGTAGATGGAAAGTTCTATAGATAGGATATATAGATAGATAGATAGATAGATAGATAGATAAATACAGTAGATGGAAAGTTCTATAGATAGGATAGATAGATACAGTAGATGGAAAGTTTTATAGAAAGGATAGATAGATAAATAGATATATACAGTAGATGGACAGTTCTATAGATGGGCTAGATAGATACATAGATAAATGCATGACAGGACCAGGCATAATAATCGCAGAGAAATTAGTCAATTGTTGTGTGTTATATTGCATCAATAAAGAATTTAAAACAGGCATGTTAAAAATAGTAAAAAAAGAAGGGTAATATGGCGATACTCTTACCTTTAACCACTTAAGGACCACAGGTTTATACCCCCTTAGGGACCAGGCCCTTTTTTACAAATCTGCACTTCACAACTTTAACGGTTTATTGCTCGGTCATGCAACTTACCACCCAAATGAATTTTACTTTCATTTGGTGGTATTTCATTGCTGCTGACATTTTTACTTTTTTTGTTATTAATCGAAATTTACAGATTTTTTTGCAGAAAAGTGTCATTTTTCATTTTAAGTTGTAATTTTTTTTTAAAAAAAACGACATCCATATATACATTTTTCTCTAAATTTATTGTTCTAAATGTCTTTGATTAAAAAAGAAATGTTTGGGTAAAAAAAAAATGGTTTGGGTAAAAGCTATAGCGTTTACAAACTATGGTACAAAAATGTGAATTTCCGCTTTTTGAAGCAGCTCTAACTTTCTGAGCACCTGTTATGTTTCCTGAGGTTCTACAATGCCCAGACAGTAGAAAACCCCCACAAATGACCCCATTTCGGAAAGTAGACACCCTAAGGTATTCGCTGATGGGCAAAGTGAGTTCATAGAACTTTTTATTTTTTGTCACAAGTTAGCGGAAAATGATGATTTTTTTTTTTTTTTTTTCCTTACAAAGTCTGATATTCCACTAACTTGTGACAAAAAAAAAACTTCCATGAACTCACTATGTCCATCACAAAATAACTTGGGGTGTCTTATTTCCAAAATGGGGTCACTTGTGGGGTAGTTATACTGCCCTGGCATTCTAGGGGCCCTAATGTGTGGTAAGTAGTTTGAAATCAAAATGTGTAAAAAATGACCTGTGAAATCCTAAAGGTGGTCTTTGGAATGTGGGCCCCTTTGCCCACCTAGGCTGCAAAAAAGTGTCACACATCTGATATCGCCGTACTCAGGAGAAGTTGGGCAATGTGTTTTGGGGTGTCATTTTACATATACCCATGCTGGGTGAGATAAATATCTCGGTCAAATGCCAACTTTGTATATAAAAATGGGAAAAGTTGTCTTTTGACGAGATATTTATCTCACCCAGCATGGGTATATGTAAAATGACACCCCAAAACACATTGCCTAACTTCTCCTGAGTACGGCGATACCAGATGTGTGACACTTTTTTGCAGCCTAGGTGGGCAAATGGGCCCACATTCAAAAGAGCACCTTTAGGATTTCACCAGCCATTTTTTACAGATTTTGATTTCAAACTACTTACCACACATTTGGGCCCCTAGAATGCCAGGGCAGTATAACTACCCTACAAGTGACCCCATTTTGGAAAGAAGACACCCTAAGGTATTTCGTGATGGGCATAGTGAGTTCATAGAATTTTTTATTTTTTGTCACAAGTTAGTGGAATATGAGACTTTGTAAGAAAAAAAATGAAGAAAAAATCATAATTTTCCGCTAACTTGGGACAAAAAATAAAAAATTCTAGGAACTCACCATGCCCCTCACGGAATACATTGGGGTGTCTTCTTTTCCAAAATGGGGTCACTTGTGGGTAGTTATACTGCCCTGGCATTCTAGGGGCCCAAATGTGTGGTAAGTAGTTTGAAATCAAAATCTGTAAAAAATGGCCAGTGAAATCCTAAAGGTGCTCTTTGGAATGTGGGCCCATTTGCCCACCTAGGCTGCAAAAAGGTGTCACACATCTGGTATCGCCGTACTCAGGAGAAGTAGGGCAATGTGTTTTGTGGTGTCATTTTACATATACCCATGCTGGGTGAGAGAAATATCTCAGCAAAAGACAACTTTTCCCATTTTTATACAAAGTTGGCATTTGACCAAAATATTTATCTCACCCAGCATGGGTATATGTAAAATGACACCCAAAAACACATTGCCCAACTTCTCCTGAGTACGGCGATACCAGATGTGTGACACTTTTTTGCAGCCTAGATGCGCAAAGGGGCCCAAATTCCTTTTAGGATGGCATTTTTTGACATTTGGATCCCAGACTTCTTCTCACGCTTTAGGGCCCCTAAAATGCCAGGGCAGTATAAATACCCCACATGTGACCCCATTTTGGAAAGAAGACACCCCAAGGTATTTAATGAGGGGCATGGCGAGTTCATAGAATTTTTTTTTTTGGGCACAAGTTAGCGGAAATTTATATATTTTTTTTTTCTCACATGGGGTGATCACCCCCCTGTCATTGATCACCCCCCCTGTAAGGCCCTATTCAGACGTCCGTATGTGTTTTGCGGATCCGATCCATGTATCCGTGGATCCGTAAAAAACATATGGACGTCTGAATGGAGCCTTACAGGGGGGTGATCAATGACAGGGGGGTGATCAATGACAGGGGGGTGATCAGGGAGTCTATATGGGGTGATCACCCCCCTGTCATTGATCACCGCCCTGTAAGGCTCCATTTAGACGTCCGTATGTGTTTTGCGGATCCGATCCATGGATGCGTGGATCCGTAAAACACATACGGGCGTCTGAATGGAGCCTTACAGGGGGGTGATCAATGACAGGGGGGTGATCAGGGAGTCTATATGGGGTGATCAGGGGTTCATAAGGGGTTAATAAGTGACAGGGGGGGTTGTAGTGTAGTGTAGTGGTGTTTGGTGCTACTTTAAAGAGGTACCTGTGTCCTCTGGTGGTCGATCCAAACAAAAGGGACCACCAGAGGACCAGGTAGCAGGTATATTAGACGCTGTTATCAAAACAGCGTCTAATATACCTGTTAGGGGTTAAAAAAAAATCGCATCTCCAGCCTGCCAGCGAACGATCGCCGCTCGCAGGCTGGAGATCCACTCGCTTACCTTCCGATCCTGTGAACGCGCGCGCCTATGTGCGCTCGTTCACAGGAAATCTTGGCTCATGTGAGATGATGCCAATCGGCGTTAGTGTAGCCTGGGAGAGCCGCCGCAATGACGCCTTTCGGCATTAGCGTGGCGGCAGGTGGTTAAATAAGTTTTCTTGCAGAGCCTCAATGTCAAATGATTATACACTGTTGTGATCTGCCCACATGTATATATACAGATACTGCTTGGGTTTTATTAACATTAGCATCTGCAATAGGTGGTGGCTGTGATACACCCAATCACAATCATTTTGTTTCCTGAAAATAAATGCTATACAAATATGGATAGATACTGCATAGTGTTTGCCTCAGCTGTTGAAACGATAGCAGTAGTTTCTGTGTTAACTCTGCTATAGACAGATCCTGAGAAAATTAACACATCTGAGGTAGACAAAGCTGCTGGCCTGATACTCATGTTTGTGGTCTTGTAGGAAATTAAAAGTTTCAATCTACTGTGCGCTTGTGGACCTGTGGGAAAATGTACATTTATAGCAAGAGTGTGACATTTCAGGTTTTTAATTCAAATTCAGTGTGTTGACTCAGCTGTCCATCGCAATGGGAGTTAAATTGCACTCAGGAACTCACAATGGGGGTAGATTGAACTGGGTGTAGCATACGTCTTTTGGACATGTCCTGGCATGCCAATATATAAAAGGCATATCAAAATGATATCAAAGTAATATCAAATCACAAATTGGCATAAAAGTGGTATAAAACCGTATCAAATAAAAGGTATATAAAAGGCATATAATTTCAAATTCAGTGTATTGACTGAGTTGTCCAGTGTGGTGAGGGGTTAAACCAAAAAGGCTTGTCCAGACATGTCATTGTCTGTAAGGCAGTGATTATAAAAGCTTATCATTTGATAAGGACTTATAAAGTGATATGAAAAAAGCATGGGTGTATATAAAATTCAAAATGATATCAAAGTGATATCAAAGCACAAAATGATATAAAAGGTATATAAAAGGCATATCAAAATGATATAATTTTGATATCAATGCACAAAATCGTATCAAAATGTTATAAATGGGATAAAAAGTGTTAATAAAAGTTTATCATTTGATAAGGACTTATAAAGTGATATGAAAAGCTTATCATTTGATATAAAATTTATATTAAGCCGTATAAAATGATATGAAAAGCATATCAAAGTGGGCGGCATGGTTTGGGACGGGTGAGGGAATAGAAATGGGCGGATATGGGTGGGGTTAGGGTGTTTCTGGGCGTTTCTGGGTAGGGTTATGGTGTGAAAAAGGGGTGGGGCACCTGTCACTTTGAGTTTGACAAGACATGGGTCCCTATATTACTGCCACCTTATCTCGTAGTTTCCAAAATGTCACTTTTTTGGGAGTTTCTACTCTAGGGGTGCATCAGGGGGGCTTCAAATGGGACATGGTGTTAAAAAACCAGTCCAGCAAAATCTGCCTTCCAAAAACCATATGGCGTTCCTTTCCTTCTGCGCCCTGTCATGTGCCCATACAGCAGTTTATGATGACATATGGGGTGTTTATGTAAACTACAGAATCAGGGCCATAAATATTGAGTTTTGTTTGGCTGTTAACCCTTGCTTTTGAACTGAAATAAATTGATTCAAATGGAAAATCTGCCCAAAAAGTGAAATTTTTACATTTTATCTCTATTTTCCATTAATTCTTGTGGAATACCTAAAGGGTTAGCAAAGTTTGTAAAATAAGTTTTGAATACCTTGAGGGGTGTAGTTTGTAAAATGGGGTAATTTTTGGGTGGTTTCTATTATGTAAGCCTCACAAAGTGACTTAAGACCTGAACTGGTCCTGAAAAAATGGGTTTTTGAAATTTTCTGAAAAATTTTAAGATTTGTTTCTAAACTTCTAAGCGTTGTAACGTCCCCAAAAAATAAAATGGCATTCACAAAATGATCCAAACATGAAGTAGACATATAGGGAATGTAAAGTAATAACTATTTTTGAGGTATTGCTATTCTGACTCTCTTCTCCCACTCTCTGCCATTTGTTCCCTCCAAGAACCAGATACTGCCACCACCCTGTATTACACCACAATAAGCACAGCTCTGGACATTGTTGCCCCCTTCACACACAATAAAACCCGAAAAATGAACAGGCACAACAACCTGACCAAAAAACTCTGACAAGCTTCCAGGGCTGCAGAACGCTATGGAAAAAAAATCCCATTCTAAAGATCAATTCACCGCAGACAAGCAATCCCTCCTAATTTTCAAATCCTCACTCACTGATGCATGCAAAACAGGCCTACTCTTCTTTCATATCTACCCTGTCCCACAGCCCCAAACAACTTTTTAACAATTTTAACTCCCTTCTCCATCTCCCAGCGCCCCCACCCTCTCCTCTCATCTCAGCTGAGGACTTTGCCACATACTTTAAACAAAAGATCATCAATAGAGTTGAGAGGACACCTGGATGTTCGGGTTTGATGGTTTCGGCCGAAATTAAAAAAAATAAGTTTGAGTTCGGGACCCGAACTTGACCCCGAACCTTAACCCCATTGAAGTCAATGGGGACCCGAACTTTGGAGCACTAAAATTGCTCTAAAACAGTAATTGAAAGGGCTAGAGGGCTGCAAATGCAGCATAATGTGGTTAATAGCATGGCAAGTGCTCTGAAAACAAATGTGGATAGGGATATGACTTAAAATAACATAAAATAAGCAAAAATAAAAAATAATAATCTTGATCTAGGAGGACGAGGTCCATATGGAGTAGGAGGTTAAGGAGGAGGTTGATGTAGCAGTGTAGGTAGAAGCGACAGTGGAGGAGGAGGAGGCCAATTAAAGACACATTTTTCAAATTTAAGTCCCTGTCACTTATGCAGAGCAGGGGTTTTTCATCTGCAAAAATTGGTTAATGTCTCCCACCAATGGAACAGACGATTTTTAAAATTTTGGTCCCTGTCAACTATGTAGTGCAGGGGTTTATTCACGGCAAAACTGTGTTCATGTCACCCATCAATTCAACAGACGATTTTACAAAAAATAAGGTCCGAGTCACCTATGCAGAGCAGAGGTTTGTATATGGCAAAATTGGCAAAATTTCACCTGACAAAGTAACAGACGATATTTTGCAATTTAGGTACCTGTCACCTATGCAGAGCAGGGGTTTATTCAAAACAAAAATGATAAAATGTCACCCAAGAATGTAACATACGAATTAGTGAAATGTATTTCCTTGTCCACTAGGTATAACAAGGGTATATCACAGTCAAAAATTGGTGAATTTCACACAACAATGTAACAGACAAATTAGTGAAATTTTTTAACCTGTCCACCAGGTAGAGCAGGGGTATATTACAGTCAAAAATTGGTGAATTTCACCAAACTATGTAACAAAAAATTTGTGACATTTATTAACCTAAAAATTAAGGTACACCTCAAAAGAGTGGAAAATATCAAAATTACAACAATGAGCAATTGCGCTGTAGTATAAGAATGGCTGGGTAAGGCTGTTATACATGTCTATTCTGCACAAGGTACAAACAAGTCCTGAGGGATCCATGCCTGGTTCATTTTAATGAATGTGAGCTTGTACACATTGGCTGTGGACAGGTGGCTCCGCTTGTCTATGATAACGCCCCCTGCCATGCTAAACACACATTCAGACAATACACTGGCTGCAGGGCAGGCCAGCACCCTCAAGGCATAAAGGAAAAGCTCAGGCCAGGTGCCAAATTTGGAGACCCAAAAGTTGAAGGGTGCAGACCCATCATTCATTATGAGTAGCCGTGTGCACACATATTGCTCCACCATGTTGCTAAAATGCTGTCTCCTGCTAAGACATTCCATATCAGCTGGTGGTGCTAGTTATTGTGGCGTGCTGACAAAGCTTTTCCACATTTCTGCCATGCTAATCCTGCCTTCTGAGGTGCTGGTGGTGCCCCAGCTGCCTTGGCGACCTCTTCCTCGTCCTCTGCCTTTGCCTTGTACATCCACTGTGCCCCCGCTTTCAGGTGGGAATGCCACCAGCAGCGAGTCTACCAGCGTGCGCTTGTACTCGCGCATATTATGATCACGCTCCAGTGACGGAATTAAGGATGGTACGTTGTCCTTGTAACGGGGATCCAGCAGCGTGGCCACCCAGTAATCAGCATAAGTTAGAATGTGGGAAACTCGGCAGACATTGCAGAGACACTGTCGCATGTAATTGCTCATTTGTGTCAGTCTGCCCAGAGGCAACGAAAAGCTGTCCTCTGTGGGAGGTGTATCATCTGTGTCCACTGTATCCCACCAGTGATGGCCATAAGCTGGATTGGGTGCCACCCTGCTGTGAACACGGTTCCTCCACCTCGTCATCCTCCAGAACTGTGCCCTGGCTGGACAATTGTGTACCTGGTATTTGTGGGTGCAGGAATCCACCCTCGGAGCCACTTGTGAATGACTGGCCTGAAACCCTATGAAATGATCCCTCTTCCTCCTCCTTCTCCTGTGCCACATCCTTTTCCATCATCGCACAAAGCTTTTTTTCAAGGAGTCATAGAAGTGGGATAGTAACGCTGAGAACGGCGTCCTCGGCACTGGACATGTTGGTGAAGTACTCGAAACAAGGCACACAGGTCTCGCATGGAGGCCCAGTCATTAGTGGTGAAGTGGTGCTGTTCCGCAGAGCGACTCACCCGTGCATGCTGCAGCTGAAACGTCACTATCGATTGCTGCTGCACGAATAGTCTAACCAGCATGTGTAAGGTGGAGTTCCACCTTGTGGGCACGTCGCTTATGAGGTGTTGAGCGGGCAGGCTGAAGTTACGCTGCAGCACTGACATACGAGCAGCAGCAGGGAGAGAACGCCGAAAGTGCGCACAGACGGCCTGCACTTTCTGCAGAAGCTCTGACATTTCAGGGTAATTTTTAAGGAACCTCTGCACCACCAAATTCAGCACATGTGCCAGGCAAGGGTAGTGTGTCAAACCGGCTAGTCCCAGAGCTGCTACGAGATTTCACCCATTATCGCACAGCACCAGGCCAGGCTTGAGGCTTACTGGCACCAACCACTCATGGCACCAACCACTCATCGGTCTGTTGTTCCATTCCTGGGAAACCCTGCTAATAGAGTCATCAAAAAGAAGAAGAGGCTGCTGCATGATTTGGGGCTCAGACTGCTTGGCTGATTTGTAAGGGGGTGAGGTGAAGGACTAATGGACACTATCTACTATCGCCTGTACTTGTTCTGGCCTCACCATTCGTAGATCCGCATTCGGCCCTACCAAATAGCGCTGAAGATTCTGTCGCCTACTAGCACTTGAGGAAGGTGTTTCACTTGTGCGTGTAGCTGGCACAGATCGGCACAGATCGGCCACGTCCTCTCCCAGCAGCTCCACCGGAAGCACCACGCTGGGGCCACGTCCATTATTTGACGCCCTCCTCATTCTGTTCGTTCACCCACCAAACTAACAGAAGGTTTATGTCAGGCAAAAAATGGAACTGCCAATAGTCAACAATTACGTTTACGGACAGTAAGGCAGTGTCGGTGTCATAAAGAGGAAAAATTTGTTGAGGTCACACAATAGTGTGACAGGCGAATTTTATACGATTACTTCACAGTCCCCAAAAATTTTAATTTGTCAACCAACAATGTAACTGCAGTATTGCTTGATTGTATTTCACTGTGACAAATGCAGCAAAGGCCGCAAAAATAGGTGTTTTTTTTTTATACCAGAATATAACAGCGGTATATAAAGCTTGTATTTTACTGTGACAAATGCAGCAAAGGCCGCAAATTTAGTATCTTGCCCAAAAAGGGTGTTTTTTTAATAACAAAATATAACAGCTATAACAGCAGTATCTAACGCATGTATTTAACTGTGACAAATGCAGCAAAGGCGGCAATTTTATTATCTTGCCCAAAATATATATTTTTATAACAGAATATAACAGCAGTATCTAACGCCTGTATTTCACTGTGACAAATGTAGCAAAGGCCGCAAATTTAGTATATTGCCCAAAAAGGGTGTTTTTTTATAACAGAACATAACATCAGTATCTAATGCTTGTATTTCACTTTGACAAATGCAGCAAAGGCCGCAAATATAGTATCTTGCCCAAAATGGGTGTTTTTTTTAATAACAGAATATAACAGCAGTATCTAAAGCTTGTTTTTCACTGTGACAAATGTAGCAAAGGCCGCAAATTTTGTATTTTGCCCAAAAAGGGTGCTTTTATAATAACAGAATATTAGTGCAGTTTTTCAAGCTTGTATTTCACTGTGACAAATGCAGCAAAGGCCCCAGATGTAGGGTATTGCCAAAATTTTTAGTTTTTTTTAAACCCTGAATATTATTGCAGTATTTCAAGCTTGTATTTCAAAAGTGACAAATGCAGCAAAGACCCCAGATGTAGGCTATTGCCAAAAAAGGGTGTTTTAAAAAAAATCTAGAATATAATTTCAGTATTTCAAGCTTGTATTTCACAGTGACAAATGCAGCAAAGGCCGCAAATGTAGTATATTGCCCAAAAAGGGTGTTTTTTTAATAACAGAACATAACATCAGTATCTAACGCTGTGACAAATGCAGCAAAGGCCGCAAATTTATTATCTCACCAAAAATGGGTGTTTTTTTAATACCAGAATAGAACAGGATTCTATAACGCTTGTATTGGACTGTCGGAAATGCAGCAAAGGCTGCAAATTTATTATCTTGCCAAAAATTTTAAACACAGAATATTATTGCAATATTTTAAGCTTGCATTTCACTGTGACAAATGCAGCAAAGGCCCCAGATGTAGGGTATTGCCAAAAATGGGTGATTTAAGAAAACAAACTCGAATATAATTGCAGTATTTCAAGCTTGTACTTGACTGTCACAAATGCACATATGCTGTGCTGGTGCACTGAACTTGTATAAATAACTAACAGATGGATAAAAGTAATTTTTCTGTGTCACTGGGCTCAGGGCAGGGTAAAAAAAAATAATATTTACTATTTTCTCCCTCACAGCAGCAGCATCCTATCCCTACACTAATAAGACCAGAGTGACGTGCAGTGCTACGTGACTCCAGCTTATATAGAGGCTGGGTCACATGCTGCATTGGCCAATCACAGCCATGCCATTACTGTAGTAAGCATGGCTTTGATGGCTTCTAAGGGCACACGAGTTAAACACTTGTTGATTGGCGCTTTTTTAAAGGCTGCAGAGCAGCCATTAACTCGCCATACAACGAACTCAAACCCAAACTTTTACTGAAAAGTTCGGGTTCTGGCCTGGGGTTCAAAAATCCTAAAGTTCGGTACAAAACCAAACTTTACAGTTCGGGTTCGCTCAACCCTAATCGTCAACATTAGAGAAAGCTTCTGGGCACAGTCCCCTACACAACTGCTCAGCCCTTTTCTCCTAAAACCCATTCTCCACCATTACAGAAGAAAAACTCCCCACTCTACTCTTTAGTTCACATCTCACCACCTGTGCATTTTACCCAATCCATCCCACCTCATCCCTAACCTCACCACAGTGTTTATCCCAGCCCTAACTCATCTCTTCAACCTATCACTAACCTCTGGTTACCTCCACTTTTAAACATGCTACCATTACACCATTATAGTTTGTCCAGTTATAGCCCCATATCACTTCTTCCATTTGCCTCAAAGCTACTTGAACAACATGTCCATTCTGAATTGTCCTCTTACCTCTCCTCCTGCTCCCTCTTTGACCGCCTACATTCTGGCTTCCGACCCCACCTCTTAACTGAGACTGCTCTTACCAATGTCACCAATGACCTATTAACAACCAAAACCAGAAAACACTACTCTGTCCTCCTTCTCCTTGACCTGTCCTCTGCCTTTTACACTGCTAAACACTCCCTTCTATTACAAACTCTCTCATCTCCTGGCATCACTGACCTGGCCCTCTCCAGGATCCCATCATTCCTCACAGAACGGACATTTAGCGTCTCCCACTCTCACACCACCTCCTCATCTCATTCCCTCTCTGTTGGTGTTCTGCAAGGCTCTGTCCTAGGACCCCTGCTCTTCTCTGGCCTGGGACAGCTCATAGAGTCCCATTGCTTTTAGTATCACTTTTATGCTGACGACACACACATCTACCTCTCTGGCCCAGACACCACCACCCTACTATCCAGAATCCCACAATGCCTATCTTCCATATCTTCCTTCTCCTCTCGCTTTCTAAAACTTAACATAGATAAAACATAATTCATCATCTTTCTCCATCCTGCTTAACACCCCCAACAGACCTATCTATCACAATCAATGGCTGCACACTCTCCCTGGTCAACCAAGTCCACTGCCTTGGAGTGACCTTGGATTCTGCCCTCTCCTTCCGACCGCACATCCAAGCCCTTTCCACCACCTGCCGCCTCAAACTCAAAACATCCCCCGCATCTGCGCTTCCCTAACTTTGAGTCTGCAAAATTAATTGTACATGCCCTCATCATGTCCCGCCTAGACTACTACAACATTCTCCTCTGTGGCCTACCATCAAGCACTCTTGTACCACTCCAATCTATCCTCAACTCTGCTGCACGACTGATGCACCTCTCACCCTTTTACTCCTCTGCCTCTTCCCTCTGCCAATCCCTTCACTGGCTTCCCATTGCCCAACGATTTCAGTTCAAAATACTAACAAATGCATACAAGGCTGTCCACAACCAGTCCCCTTTCTACATCTCTGAGCGACTTTCCCAATACATCCCCACACACAATCTCCGATCCTCACAAGACCTCCTTCTCTCCTCTTATTGCCTCTTCCCACAATCGCCTCCAAGATTTCTACCGTGCATCCCGTTACCCCAACTCATTACCCCAACATATCAGACTCTTACCTATAGTGGAATCCTTTAAAAGAAACCTAAAAACCCACCTTTTCAGACAAGCATTCAACCAGTGACCCTGCTGCCTCTATACCGCCGCGACCAGCTTCACCCTCACCTACTGTGTCCTTCTCCCATACCATGTAGATTGTAAGCCCTCATGGGCAGGGCCCTTTCTCCTTCTGTACCAGTTTGTAACTTGTCTTGTTCATGTTTCGTGCAATTGTCTGTATTATGTATGTATACCCCTTTTCATACGTACAGCACTATGGAATGAATGGTGCTTTGATAATAATAATAATAATAATAATATAGCTGTAAACAACTCCTGGGCAATGTCCACCCATGCTGCCTCCTTTTTGCATCGGTCATGATACTCCCCCAACATTGTGTCCCAAATGCAGCGACTCTCCTGTACAAAGACAAAAAGCCTCTTAACATCCATGGCTTTGGATGCCTTCGGCATAGTCCAAATAGCTCCGCAAGGGCAGCAAACTGGAATAAACCATCCTCTCTCATGCATTGCCTGGAGCCACAAGCTGAGAAACGCGACTTCCTGTTTAAAATTCCTTCACTGTTGCTAAGTTATTTGCGTTTACAATGCAATACAGTGCATCCATATGCAATGCATTTTTCATGCAGCTCCATTCACTTCTATGGGGCCAGGGCTGCATGAAAAACACAGAATATAGAACATGCTGTGATTTTCACGCAATGAACAAGTGAGACCTGAAAAACATTGCTCATGTACACAGACTCGTTTAAATGAATGGGCCAGGATTTAGTGCTGGAGCAAATGCGTTCACGTCACGCATTGCACCCACGCAGAAAACTTGCTCGTCTGAAAGGGGCCTTAGGTTGGCTGCACAGGTTGAGGATTAGATGTGTTTTTTCTTCCTGGATTTCGTGCAGAAAAAAAACACAGCAAAATACAGTACCAGCAAAGTGAATGAGATTTTACAAATCTCATGTACACTTTGCTTTTTTTCCTTATTTATAGAAATTGACCTGTTGTGCAGATTTTAAAATCTGCAGCATGTTGTTATTGCGATTCCACACCTTCTATAGAGTTGTTTTCCCCATAGACTTCAATGGGGTTATTTAATCTGCATGGAAATCTGTACCAAAAACACACAAATAATGCACCAAAACAGCAACAAATAGTGCAAATTTATGTGTATTTTTTGTGTGCAGTTTTGGTGTAGATTTCTCCAAATTTTCAGTACATAAATCTGCAATGTATGCAGGTACCCTACATGTATTTCCCACAGGGTGCTAGTGTACATTTTAAGTATTATTTCTTGACCATTTTTACTATTACCGTATTTTTCGCCCTATAAGACACACCGGCCCATTAGACGCACCTAGGTTTTTGGGGAGGAAAATAAGAAAAAAAATATTTTTAACCAAAAAGGTGTGCTGTGTGTTTGGTGGGTTTGGAACTAATGGTGGTCTGTGGATGGCACTATTACTGGGGATCTGTGGATGACGGACACTGTTATGGGGGGATCTGTGGATGACGGACACTGTTATGGGGGGATCTGTGGATGACGGACACTGTTATGGGGGGATCTGTGGATGACGGACACTGTTATGGGGGGATCTGTGGATGACGGACACTGTTATAGGGGGGATCTGTGGATGACGGACCCTGTTATGGGGGGATCTGTGGATGACGGACACTGTTATAGGGGGATCTGTGGATGACGGACACTGTTATAGGGGGGATCTGTGGATGACGGACACTGTTATGGGGGGATCTGTGGATGACGGACACTGTTATGGGGGGATCTGTGGATGACGGACACTGTTATGGGGGGATCTGTGGATGACTGACACTGTTATGGGGGGGATCTGTGGATGACTGAGACTGTTATGGGGGGGATCTGTGGCTTGCACTGTTACAGGGGGGGGATCTGTGGCTGACACTGGTACAGGGGGGATCTGTGGATGGCACTGTTACAGGGGGATCTGTGGATGGCACTGTTATATACCGTATGTGCCATCCACAGACCCCCCAGCCCATAACAGTGCCATTCACAGATCACCCCCCCCCCTGTAACAGTGCCATCCACAGATCGCGATCCGAATCCCCATCCCCCCCCGCCCGCCGCCGCCGCCATACAAATATAAGATGTCACATTGAATTAATAGATATTAAACATGCCCCCCAACTCCTATTACTACCTCACATCCTACGGTAATCGCAATGTATGCAGGTACCCTATATGTATTTCCCACAGGGTGCTAGTGTACATTTTAAGTATTATTTCTTGACCATTTTTACTATTACCGTATTTTTCGCCCTATAAGACACACCGGCCCATAAGACGCACCTAGGTTTTTGGGGAGGAAAATAAGAAAAAAAATATTTTTAACCAAAAAGGTGTGCTGTGTGTTTGGTGGGTTTGGAACTAATGGTGGTCTGTGGATGGCACTATTACTGGGGATCTGTGGATGACGGACACTGTTATGGGGGGATCTGTGGATGACGGACACTGTTATGGGGGGATCTGTGGATGACGGACACTGTTATGGGGGGATCTGTGGATGACGGACACTGTTATGGGGGGATCTGTGGATGACGGACACTGTTATGGGGGGATCTGTGGATGACGGACACTGTTATAGGGGGGATCTGTGGATGACGGACACTGTTATGGGGGGATCTGTGGATGACGGACACTGTTATAGGGGGGATCTGTGGATGACGGACACTGTTATAGGGGGGATCTGTGGATGACGGACACTGTTATGGGGGGATCTGTGGATGACGGACACTGTTATGGGGGGATCTGTGGATGACGGACACTGTTATGGGGGGATCTGTGGATGACTGACACTGTTATGGGGGATCTGTGGATGACTGAGACTGTTATGGGGGGGATCTGTGGCTTGCACTGTTACAGGGGGGGGGATCTGTGGCTGACACTGGTACAGGGGGGATCTGTGGATGGCACTGTTACAGGGGGATCTGTGGATGGCACTGTTATATACCGTATGTGCCATCCACAGACCCCCCAGCCCATAACAGTGCCATTCACAGATCACCCCCCCCCCCTGTAACAGTGCCATCCACAGATCGCGATCCGAATCCCCATCCCCCCCGCCCGCCGCCGCCGCCGCCATACAAATATAAGATGTCACATTGAATTAATAGATATTAAACATGCCCCCCAACTCCTATTACTACCTCACATCCTACGGTAATCGCTTCTGTAAAATTCAGGCCGGGCGGCCGGTGCGTCTCACTGACGTCACTTGCCTGCGCCGCCTACTTCATTCATAAAGTAGGCGGCGCAGGCACGTGACACGAGTTACGCTGCCGCCCGCCCGGCCTGAATTCTACAGAAGGATTAGGATGCAAGGTAGTAATAGCAGTTGGGGGGCATGTTTAATATCTATTACTTGAATTTAAGATCTTATACCGGAGCGGCGGGGCGGTGCTATACTACACTGACTGCACCGCCCCGCCGCTATTGCCGGCCCCCAGCTCCTCCTCCCAGTCCCTCCCCGAGTCCCCGCTCTGCCCATACATCGCAGCTTGCGATGTAAAACTGGCAGCATTCACCCCATAAGACGCAGGGGCATTTCTCCCCCATTTTGGGGGAAGAAAAAGTGCGTCTTATGGGGCGAAAAATACGGTACTTAACTTTATCCAATTATTGTATATAAATTATTTTAGATGAAATAAAATTGGATAAAATAATTATCATATTTATCTTTTTTTTTTTTTTTAGAATAAGATAGTTTAATGTGTCCTGAATGAAAAGAGATACATTTAGCATACACTGAAATATTACTTTAAGCCTCATGCACACAACCCATTTTCACACATGGACCCAATCATTTCTATGGAACCACAATGTCATCCATGTGTCGTCTGCATCCTTGTGGCCGTTCTGAAAAGTATTGAACATGTCCTATTCTTGTCTGTTTTGAAGACAAAAATAGCTTTTATTTAATAATAGGGACCAAAGAAAGTGCCTGATGCACACGACCAGTTTCCATATTTTGGGGATATGAAAAAATATATGTGCATGAAGCCTTAGAATGCAAATTTTCAAGAGGT
Source organism: Bufo gargarizans (assembly GCF_014858855.1). Taxonomy (NCBI): domain Eukaryota; kingdom Metazoa; phylum Chordata; class Amphibia; order Anura; family Bufonidae; genus Bufo; species Bufo gargarizans. The sequence continues at coordinate 577,640,812 of NC_058082.1, forward strand.
GAAATTTTACTCTGGTCATGAAGGCCCAAAATACTCCTAGTCAAGAAGGGGTTGAGGGAGTTGCATAACTCAGTCAGGTTCCTGTGTTTGATTGCTGACAAAATATTAGTCTCGTTATATTTTGGGTTCATCACTCCTTTTCTAGTGTTTAATTTTACTTCATATGGTTCTGACAAGAACATCATTTTCTGAAAGCTTGTTATAAGGAAATACCAAGAAGAAATAATCTTGTACAGTTATTAATTCTTCTTCGATCTTAATTATTAAGTTGTTTTTTCTAGATGAGCCAAGATCATGTCCTTAGACAAGAAAGCAATTACAAGATGGCATTTAAAAATGCAGCCTTCTGGTAAAACATTTCTTAATATGAAGAACAATCAATGTAATAAACTCTGCCCGTTATTTCTGACCAAAACAAAACGCATTATCGCTTTCAAAATTTCGATTGGATTAGAAAATCATCAGAGCAATAATTCAATGAGTCTGTCAATTCTTATTTTCCTCTGAGTAAATAGCGTGGCTGCGTTATGTAAGGTAAAAATGATTGTCACATTAAATTGCCCTGAAAAGAAATCATATTCCGTATGCAAGAGTGGACACGTATCTGCTTAAGAAAAATCTCTCGTGACTCCTGGAAAATAATTTAAAGAACTGTTATTATCTCTGAACACTTTGCAAGCAGTGGTGAAAACTGGAATAAAACAATCTTATTTTATTGAATCTGAAAGTAAATGTCAGATTAGCCTGCATGTGATAAATGAAGAATCAAGTCTCATTAAAGGGGTCCCATTATTTTTAAACTAGATCAAAATTGGATACAAAAAGAACCATATTAAACGTACTGATCCCTATCCTTCCTATTCTGATGATACCCAGAACTCGTCTTCCTGGTCCCTCTCGACATGCAGGAATTGTTCACTGACTAGAGAACTAACCCAGGCAGCATTGGAACCAAAGTGGTGGGTGTTGGTATGCTACTATGCATTTTTTTTCTTTGGTAGGTAATCTTATTTTCTGCACAACCATGCCTTTAAAAAGGCAGCCCTAGTGTATACTGTTCTCACTAACAGCCAAGAGAACAGCCCAGCTAATAGTTAAGGGGATGGTATTGTAGGTAGGCCTAGACAGTTAGTAATTAATATAGGGGATGCTTTAATCAGGAAGATGAAATGAATAATATGTTGTTAAGGACCTCAACCAAATGGTTTGCTGTCTCCCTTGTGCCAGGGTTTGGCATGCAGTGGAAAAGGTGGATAAATTACTCAGAGGGTCTAGTGATGACCCAGCTGTCATGGTCCATATTGGAACCAATGACACAATACATGGTGTGTGTGTGTGTAGGGTGGGGGGGTCCTTTAGAATAATTTCAAAATACTAGGTTACAAGCTTATGGTAAGTACCCCCATGGTTGTATTCTCCGGAATACTGCCTGTGCCGTGCGTAACAAAGAAAGACAGTGGGTAGAGATGGCTTTGCGGTTCGCCCGGCTGTCGATTTGCGGCGAACTTCTCGCTTTCGCGATTTGCCGAACATGCGAACATATGGCGATGCCCGCATGCGCCATGTTCTTTTGCAATGCACCGAACTTTGACCCATGACACATCTATCAGGTGGGACAGGACAGCCAATTGAGACACTTCAGCACATGGACACACACCCACCCTATAACAGAACCTGATCTGGCATCCATTTCTCATTCTGTGTTTTGCTAGGATAGGGAGAGGTTGCTTTGTGTAGCAGGGACAGACTGTTAGGGACACCAAACGCTAGCTAAAAGGGCCACAAAAGTTATTTTAAGGTATAGGTGTGCTATCGATAGGTGTTATATACTGAGGGGTGTGATATACCTTTAAGATACTTTCTAACATAGAAAGTATATTATAGTGTATTTGTATTGTGCAGCAGGTGTGTATGGTTCTGCTGCGATATTGCAGCTATATAGAGGGAAAAATGCTATTGGAATAACTAATTGCAACTGATGTGATATACCTGTTGGCCCCCAAAAAACGGATTGAGGGGTTGTGATATACCTATAATATACAGTCGTGGCCAAAAGTTTTGAGAATGACACAAATATTAGTTTTCACAAAGTTTGTTGGTAAACTGCTTTTAGATCTTTGTTTCAGTTGTTTCTGTGATGTAGTGAAATATAATTACACGCACTTCATACGTTTCAAAGGCTTTTATCGACAATTACATGATGTCACGAACTATGGATCCGACCGCTCCGGATCCCACAGCTGTGACGTAGTGGTCTGTGACGGAGTCTGCGCACACACAGAGACCTCACGTGACCGGGGTATTACCATTTGGCTAACACCCCCCACTACACTTCGGTAACTGCCACCACGTGGGTTCCCGGTCCACGAGCCGACTATCCGGGTCATTCACTATCACACAGATCAGTGGATGATCCGGATATCACTTACTGACCAACCGCAGTCAATCACCCCCAGCTACAATTCCTAAATGCAATTTAACTAACTACCTGATAACGTCTCTTCAAAGGCAAGGTACATTGTTCAGCAGCTTAGAATATGGAAGACTTGGCCATTTAGATTTTATAATCTTTAATAAGCGGTAAAAAGCAGTGCATACAAGTCTAATGAAAATGACTATAAACTACAGAATAATAATAACAATATAAATAATCACGACAGTTCAAATGAAAGGGAAAAGATGAAAGAATACTTAGTTTCTCTGGAGGGTTTCAGATGGTCGTTCATATGTCCTTTTTGAATCCTTGCAAACCCCTTTTCAGTATGTATCAGGGGAGACCCTCAAAGTTCTTCTGATACAGGGATATGCCGTCAATGTCCAATTAAGTGTCTGGTGATGTTCCATGGGTCTCTCTCCTCTGTCCTTGTGCATGGATTTTTATGAACTCTCCCATGGGCAGGAGACTTACTCCTGTCAGCCAATGGCAGCAGAGTGACTGTGAAGCCTAGGGATGGCCCCCAAGTGTTTTATGACCCCATCAAAGTTCAGTTCCTACAATGAGGATTATACTTAAGCCCGTATCTCCTTGATACATCGGCATATTTTTATACAGAATACATATTTGCGATCCTTATTTATTTACCTACAGAATGAGACCACACACGGTAATGCTGGGACCTGTAGTTCTTCTACCACCCATAGGTCAGCTACAGAATCACATCCTCTAGTCATATTTGATACCAAATTAACCACAATACTCTGTAGAGCCTGGACCTGGTGTCAGAAAGGGCATACGTTGATTCATAAATGAAATATGAAAGTAGACTGGTTTTATGCCCAGAGCTAATTAAGGGCTATTAGCTCACCTCAAACCAGACCTGGAAATTAATGACGTCACGCTCCAGCCAGGCTTGACAGCAAGCTGATCTTATCTTACCGGACAGGATGAGCTGGGCCTGGTATAGCCTTTATGACCTTTTATTGCTGGCCTTACAGAGTAGTGGTAATAAAAGTGTCCATCTATATCATAGTTGACCCAGGCTTCAGGAAGATGAGAGTTCACAGTTTTTTTTACATATGCCAGAAGCATATAAGATGGCTACCCAGAGGAATTATGTATGTATGCCGGCACACATGACATTTATGCAAAGAGTCAGTATTTGCAGTGTTGGCCCTTCTTTTTCAGGACCTCTGCTATTCGACTGGGCATGCTCTCCATCAACTTCTGGGCTCATTCCTGACTGATAGCAGCCCATTCTTTCATAATCACTTCTTGGAGTTTGTCAGAATTAGTGGGTTTTTGTTTGTCCACCCGCCTCTTGAGGATTGACCCCAATTTCTCAATGGGATTAAGATCTGGGGAGTTTCCAGGCCATGGACCCAAAATGTCAACGTTTTGGTCCCCGAGCCACTTAGTTATCACTTTTGCCTTATGGAACGGTGCTCCATCGTGCTGGAAAATGCATTGTTCTTCACCAAACTGTTGTTGGATTGTTGGAAGAAGTTGCTGTTGGAGGGTGTTTTGGTACCATTCTTTATTCATGGCTGTGTTTTGGGGCAAAATTGTGAGTGAGCTCACTCCCTTGGATGAGAAGCAACCCCACACATGAATGGTCTCGGGATGCTTTACTGTTGGCATGACACAGGACTGATGGTAGCGCTCACCTTTTCTTCTCCGGACAAGCCTTTTTCCTGATGCCCCAAACAATCGGAAAGAGGCTTCATCGGAGAATATGACTTTGCCCCAGTCCTCAGCAGTCCATTCACAATATTTTCTGAAGAAGATCAATATGTCCCTGATGTTTTTTTTTTGGAGAGAAGTGGCTTCTTTGCTGCCCTTCTTGACACCAGGCCACCTTCGCCTCACTGTGCATGCAGATGCGCTCACACCTGCCTGCTGCCATTCCTGAGCAAGCTCTGCACTGGTGGCACTCCGGTCCTGTAGCTGAATCCTCTTTAGGAGACAATCCTGGCGCTTGCTGGACTTTCTTGGATGCCCTGAAGCCTTCTTAACAAGAATTGAATCTCTTTTCTTTGAAGTTCTTGATGATCCTATACATTTTTGATTGAGGTGCAATCTTAGTAGCCACAATATCCTTGCCTGTGAAGCCATTTTTATGCAATGATGGCTGCACGCATTTCTTTGCAGGTCACCATGGTTAACAATGGAAGAACAATGAGTTCAAGCATCACCCTCCTTTTAACAGGTCAAGTCTGCCATTTTAACCCAATCAGCCTGACATAATGATTTCCAGCCTTGTGCTCGTCAACATTCTCACCTGAGTTAACAAGACGATTACTGAAATGATCTCAGCAGGTCCTTTAATGACAGCAATGAAATGCAGTGGAAAGGTTTTTTGGGGATTAAGTCAATATTAATGGCAAAGAAGGACTATGCAAATCATCTGTTCACTCTTCATAACATTCTGGAGTATATGCAAATTGCTATTATAAAAACTTAAGCAGCAACTTTTCCAATTTCCTATATTTATGTAATTCTCAAAACTTTTGGCCACGACTGTATTTTCTAACTTAGAAAGTATATAGTGCATTTGTATTGTGCAGCAGTTGTGTGCGGTTCTGCTGCGATACCACAGGTATATTGAGGGAAAAGCGCTATTGGAACAATTATTTTCAATGGGTGTGATATACCTGTTGCCCCTAAAAAAACTGATTAAGGGGTTTGATATACCTGCTTCCACATAATTCTGATTGAGGGGTGCGATTGTTAGGGGGTGAATATGTCATTAGTTCGTCTGTGTATATCTGTACTTCTTTCTTGTCTGCTTTCACTTTCTTGATGGCCAGCAAACCTCTCTTTCTATTCACTATTATTTCTGCAGACAGACTAAGGCATTGTTCACACTGACATACAGCATTTTCCCCTTACTTGCATCACAGAGTGTGAGATGCAGCTAATTAGTCCAGGTGAGGCAGAGCTGCAGTTAACAGAGTGTTTTTAGTTTCTTTAGTATAACTATTTTATGTTATGTATCTTAAATAGAGGGTAATAGACGCTGAGGTATGTTTGGTTTGTAACATTTGTTTTTTGGAAATTTAAAATGTGTGTGTATCCCTTTAAGATTGTGAACCTGAGTTTTGTGTATTTAAAAGCACCTGTGGAATGTGCGGGGGATCCATCTTCAGTTCAGATTGTTAGCTGGACACTGGGGGAGCTACTTGCTACCAAGGTAGTCGAAAAGACCCATGAGGATCATTTATTTTGCTGTTATTTTGCCTTATTTTTCTATTGGTTTATTTTTGCTCAAAATAAATATGAGCATTGCTTTTGCCAAGAACTGAGTTTAAACTGTTTTTAACGGCATATACTCCGACATATCAATAGCGATATACCTGCTTCCATCAAATATTGATTAAGGGGTTCTATATACCTACTTCTACAAAATACAGATTGAGGGGTGAGATATAAAGTAAACTTAGAAAGAGAAGTAATAGGAATAGCTCACTCCTATGTGACAAGGACCAGGTGCTCTAGGCCAAAAAAACGGTATCACCCGTACAGAGAAAAACATTGAAAATAAATAGATAAAAATGGACTGGCACTCTGTATGTGTGGTAAAATATTGATAGTAAAAATAAAAATAATATGCAATATAAAGTTATCACACAGTTTTAATATATAAAACTCAAATTACAATAAAATCACCAAAAATATAGACCAAAATACATAGTTATAAAACCTAAATGTAAAAGATGAATAAGATCTATATTTTGAAACAATCTGGTAAAAAACGACAATGGTATAGGATACTATAATATTGAGTTCCTTCTATCGAGTGAATCAAATAAAAGTTCCTTTTTATATAGGGTTCCTTTAATGCAGAAATAAAACCAACTTAAGTATCATTCCTCTCAAACAGTGTATGTGTGAATACCACTTAATTCTATGGTCATCAATAATGTCCGCAAGCTGAGAGAACTTAGTGGAGATATAAACTCCCAAGATTTTCTTTAGAGTCTATCCAGACCCGATTAGTTATAGATGTTGATGGATAAAGTGCTAGTGTTCACCAAAAGGAGGAATATCTGGATCTTACCTTAAATTAGGTAAGTTGCAGTTCAATGCATACGGTGGTACGACATACCCGACTTTAGATCTGCTGTTGCGTGTGTGATCCCGCGTTGTTCAAACAAACGCCAACAAGTCACGTGGTCTGTGACGTACCTCTGGCTTGTAGCTTGTAGCGAGGTATTGCGAGGTGATGTCGGAAGTTTCGTATGGAAGATTTTTTCTCTTTGGAGCGCTCCAACCTTTCGAGAATATTAGCAGATTTTCATATCATCTGTATAGAGGCCTTATTCGTTTGGTCCAGTGGGAGTTATCAGCTGGTTACGCCAGACGCGTTTTGGGGACCTCTTACCCCTTCCTCAGTGGCAGCTGATCTCCCAATTTTGGACTGACTTTATATAGACCGCCCAGAGAAGTCCAAGATGTGGTCTGGATTCAGTATTCTAGAATTTGACTATATTTTCTATATGCTGTTTCTCATGCGGTTTTATTGCATTATTTCATGTATTGTGCGTTTTTTAGATATAATGTATCTTATGCTTGGTCCTACCTATTCAATAAAAATGAGTACTGCAGCGAATTGCTTTAGTTAAGAAATTCATAAAATATCGATAAAATGGTACATTTGAATATAAAATGAATATAAAAAAATTAAATATCATATAGGAACATAGATAAGTGAGACATATTTGTAAGTATACATACAAGAGTCAATAATTTATACAAAATACATAGATAGAAAATACACCATGATGTTAAATTGCTTAAAGGAGAATGTTGTGTGATGACTAGGGGTGAGATATGCCTGCTTCAACAAAATACTGATTAGGGGTTTTATATACCTGCTTCCACTAAATATTGATTGAGGGGTAAAATATACCTGCTTCCACAAAATATTGATTAAGGGGTTTGATATACCTGCTTCCACAAAATACAGATTGATGGGTGCGATATACCTGCTTCTACCAAATTTTGATTAAGAGGTTCTATATACCTGCTTCCACAAAAAGTTGATTGAGGGGTGTGATATACCTGCTTCCACAAAATACTGATTAAGGGGTGCGATATACCTGCTTCCACAAAATACAGATTGAGGGGTATGATATACCTGCTTCTGGCAAATATTGATTAAGCGGTTCTATATACCTGCTTCCACAAAATATTGATTGAGGGGTGCGATATAACTGCTTCCACAAAATACTAATTAAGGGGTTTGATATACCCACTTCCACCAAATATTAATTAAGGGGTTCTATAGATCTGCTACCACAAAATCCTGATTAATGGAATTGATATACCTGCTTCCACCATATATTGATTGAGGCCTGCGATATACCTGCTTCCGCAAAATACTGATTAAGGGATTTGATATTCCTGCTCCCACAAAATACAGATTGAGGGGTTTGATATACCTGCTTCCACCAAATATTGATTAAGGTGTTCTATATACCTGCTTCCAAAAAATTCAGATTGAGGGGTGCGATATACCTGCTTCCACAAAATAATGATTGATGCCCACAATTTCCCTGCTTCCACCAAATATTAATTAAGGAGTTCTATATAGCTGCTTCCATAAAATACTGATTAAGGGGTTTGATATACCTGTTTCCACCAAATATTAATTGAGGCCTGCAATATACCAGATTCCACAAAAAACTGATTAAGGGGATTGATATACCTGCTTCCACCAAATATTGATTGAGGCCTGCGAGATACCTGCTTCAACAAAATACTGATTAAGGGGCTTGATATACCTGCTTCCACCAAATATTGATTAAGGTGTTCTATATACCTGCTTCCAAAAAATTCAGATTGAGGGGTGCGATATACCTGCTTCCACAAAATAATGATTGATGCCCACAATATACCTGCTTCCACCAAATATTAATTAAGGAGTTCTATATAGCTGCTTCCATAAAATACTGATTAAGGGGGTTGATATACCTGTTTCCACCAAATATTAATTGAGGCCTGCAATATACCAGATTCCACAAAAAACTGATTAAGGGGATTGATATACCTGCTTCCACCAAATATTGATTGAGGCCTGCGAGATACCTGCTTCAACAAAATACTGATTAAGGGGCTTGATATACCTGCTTCCACCAAATATTGATTAAACCTGCGATACACCTGCTTCCACAAAATACTAATTAAGGGGTTTGATATACTTGCTTCCACCAAATATTGATCAAGGGGTTCTATATAATTGTTTCCACAAAATAGTGATAAAGGGGATTGATATTCCTGCTTCCACCAAATATTGATTGAGGCCTGCGATATACCTGCTTCCGCAAAATACTGATTAAGGGATTTGATATATCTGTTCCCACAAAATACAGATTGAGGGGTGCAATATACCTGCTTCCACCAAATATTGATTAAGGGGTTCTATATACCAACTTCCACAAAATACTGATTGAGGGGTGCGATATACCTGCTTCCACAAAATAATGATTTAGGGGTGTGATATACTTGCTTCCACAAAATATTAATTAAGGGGCTCTTAATACCTGCTTCCATAAAATACTGATTAGGGGTTTGATATACCTGCTTCCACCAAATATTGATTGAGGCCTGCAAGATACCTGTTTCAACAAAATACTGATTAAAGGGATTGATACACCTGCTTCCACAAAATACTGATTAAGGTGATTTATATACCTGCTTCTACTAAATGCTGATTGAAGGGTGCAATATACCTGCTTCCACAAAATATTGATTAAGGGCTTCTTTATACTGGTTTCCACAAAATACTGATTGAGGGGTGAGATATACCAGCTTCCACAAAATACTGAATAAGGGGTTTGATATACCTTCTTCCACAAAATACTAATTAAGGGGTTTGATATACCTTTTTCCAGAAAATACTGATTGGGGGGAGTGATATAACTGCTTCCACAAAATACTGATTGAGACCTATGATATACCTGCTTCTACCAAATACTGATTAAGGGGATTGATATACCTGCTTTCACCAAATATTGATTGAGGTCAGTGAGATACTTGCTTCCACAAAATACTGATTAAGGGGATTTATTTACCTGCTTTCACCAAATATTAATTGAGGCCTGCTATACACCTGCTTCCACAAAATACCGATTGAGGGGTGCAATATACCTGCTCCCGCAAAATATTAAATAAGGCATGTGGTACACCTGCTTCCACAAAATACTGATTAAGGGGATTTAAATGCAATATACCTGCTTCCACAAAATATTGATTAAGGGCTTTTTTATACCTGTTTCCACAAAATACTGATTGAGGTGTGAGATATACCTGCTTCCACAAAATACTGAATAAGAGGTTTGATATACCCGTTTCCACAAAATACTGATTGGGGGGTGCAATATAACTGCTTCCACAAAATACTTATTGAGGCCCACGATATACCTGCTTCCACCAAATATTAATTAAATGGTTCTATATACCTGCTTCCACAAAATACTGATTAGGGGTTTGATATTCCTGCTTCCACCAAATATTGATTGAGGCCTGCAATACACCTGCTTCCATAAAATACTGATTGAGTGGTGTGATATACCTGTTTCCACCAAATATTGATTGAGGCCTGCAATACACCTGCTTCCACAAAATACTGATTAAGGGGATTTATATACCTGCTTCCACCAAATATTGATTAAGGGGTTTGATATTCCTGCTTTCACCAAATATTTATTGAGGCCTATGATACACCTGCTGCCACAAAAAAACGGATTGAGGGGTACAATATACCTGCTTCCACCAAATATTGATTGAGGCCTGCAATACACTTTCTTCCACAAAATACTGATTAAGGGGTTTGATATACCAGCTTCCACAAAATACTGACTGAGACCTGCGATATATATGCTTCCACAAATACTGCTCTTCTCTAGGGACTTTGGCACAGGGTCATTTTGAAAATGACAGGCAGAAGAAGAGGCAGGCCATTCCGCAGGGATGGTAGGGGTCGGGCAGGTGCACCAGGACGGAGCCTAAGTGGTGAGTTGGAGAAGGTACGTCTGATTACATCAAAGGACGCACCAAAGTTGGTTGGGTGGCTCAATAAGCCTTCAGCTTCTGCACCCTCCTCATCCTCTGTATCTGCACTCTCCTTTCTCTCTGCTGTGTGCACCCACAAAGACACCACCACCATAGCCCCTCCACTTGAGTCAGAGGAATTATTTTCCCATCCATTCCCAGACCTTACTGATGAGCAGCCATTCTTAGCATCAGATGAGGAAGAGGAGGTAGCAACGGCCGCTACCCAGCGGTCTGACGAAATTACCCAGGTCAGCCCATGGAGGGTGGTCCCCGCTGTTGCTGCCTACTTCAAGATCTCAAATGTCAGTGGTAGTGAAGGTAACGATGATGATGTGTCGATGGATGACACGTGGGTGCCCACAAGAAAGGAAGAGGAGGAGAGTTCAGAGGGAGAGATGGAGCAGCAGATAGGGAGGAGAAGGAGGAGAAGCAGGCAGAACTCGCAGTGCACAGGAGGCAGAAAGCAGACTGCCAATGTATCTGGAGCGAGCCATCCACCATGCACGGTCACATCTTGCACTCCCAGGATGCCGGCACATGGCTCCAGAATGTGGGCTTTTTTTTTTTTTTTTTTACGTGTCAGCTGCTGACAATAGTGTTGCCATCTGCAGCCTATGCTGTCAACTCATAAGTCGCAGTAAGCCCAACACTGACCTAGATACGACCGCCCTAAGAAGGAACCTGGCCTCCCACCGAGCCCAGTGGGAGCAATGCCATCAAAACCCGCAATGCCATACTCCTGGCACTCCACGTTTTGCCTCTTATCCTTCTCCTCTCTCCTCCCATTTGTCCTCCACTTCACCTTCCACTGGCCATTGTCGCGTTCATCTGGCAAAAGGCAGGCTTCCAGGGCCAAAATGATCGAGCATAAAAAAAATGATGACGCTGTATAAACCTCTTGTCCAATGGCTGACCGCTGGCTTGTCGGAACTGCTAGTCCGCCAACTACTGCCATATAAATTTATGGACTTGGAGATGTGCTTTAACTGCAGACTGTCAGCTTTAATTTGAGGGTATTTACATCCAAATAAGGTGAACGGTGTAGGAATTACAACAGTTTGCATATGTGCCTCCCACTTGCTAAGGGACCAAAAGTAATGGGAAAATTGGCAATTCTCAGCTGTTCCATGGCCAGGTGTGTGTTATTCCCTCATTATCCCAATTACAATGAATCAGAGAGATATCAAAAACATTAGGCATGACCAAAACAACTGTTTGGAAAATTCTTTAAAAAAAAAGAACACACCGGTTAGCTCAGCAACACCTGGAAGAACACAGAAAACAACTATGGTGGATGAATTTTTTTTCTGGTGAAGAAAACACCCTTCACAACAGTTGTGTGTCAAAGTTAACAATCAAGAGAAGACTTCACCAGAGTGAATACAGAGGGTTCACCACAAGATGTAAACCATTGGTGAGTCCCAAAAACAGGAAGGCCAGATTAAAGTTAGCCTTCACAGTTCTGGAACAACATTCTATGGACAGATGAGACCAAGATTAACTTGTACCAGAGTGATTGGAAGAGTATGGATAAGGAAAGGAACTGCTCATGATCCTAAGCATACCACCTCATCAGTGAAGCATGGTGGTGGTAGTGTCATGGCGTGGGCATGTATGGCTGCCAATGGAACTGGTTCTCTTGTATTTATTGATGATGTGACTGCTGACAAAAGCAGCAGGTTGAATTCTGAAAAGTTTGGGGCAATATTATCTGCTCCTATTCAGCCAAATGCTTTAGAACTCATTGGACAGTGCTTTACAGTGCAGATGGACAATGACCCAAAGCATACTAAAAAAGCAACCAAAGAGTTTTTTAAGGGAAAGAAGTGGAATGTTATGCAATGGCCAAGTCAATCACCTGACCTGAATCCGATTGAGCATGCATTTCACTTGCTGAAGACAAAACTGAAGGGAAAATGCTCAAAGAACAAGCAGGAACTGAAGACAGTTGCAGTAGAGGCTTGGCAGAGCATCACCAGGGATGAATCCCAGCGTCTAGTGATGTCTATGCGTTCCAAACTTCAGGCTGTAATTGACTGCAAAGGATTTGCAACCAAGTATTAAAAAGTATTATTATTCTGTCCCATTACTTTTGGTCCCTTAACAAGTGGGAGGCACATATGCAAACTGTTGTAATTTCTACACTGTTCACCTGATTTGGATATAAATACACACAAATTAAAGCTGATAGTCTGCAGTTAAAGCACATCTTGTTTGTTTTATTTCAAATCGATTGTGGTGGTGTATAGAGCCAAAGATTTAAGAATTGTGTCAACGTCCCAATATTTATGGACCTGATTATATCTCTGGCACACAGTGTCGGTGCCAAGAAACACCTGACTACAGACACGTGGTCTAGCAAACACAGGCACGAAAGGTACATAGCTTTTACTGCCCACTGGGTGAACCTTCTGACAGCAGTGTTGCCTGTGTGGATTTGGTGTTACCACCACGAATTGCATGCAGGCCTCCCTATTCTTCTTTTGTATCCTCCGTCTCCTCCTCAGCTGACTACTCCTTTTCCACTGCTACTGCCTCTTCCGCTGCCCCCCCCCCCCCAAGCTCAGCAGAACCTATTTGATGTGCCAGGTGAGACTTTGCCATGCTGTGCTGCGGCTGTTGTGCCTGGAAGCCAACAGCCACACCGGTCCTGCACTTCTTTCAGCTCTGCAGTCACAGGCCTATCAGTGGCTAACCCCGCCATTTTTAAAGATCTTACACAGCCATGGCTCGTGTTGCTGACATTCAGCGGTTACACCACTTGTGTCACGGCCATGGCCATGACCGTGACTCCTGAACCGCATGCGGTTGTCAGCGGTTTGGTTTGGTTGTCAATCACAGGTGAGGGCTTTGGTATTTGCCTCACCAGTGGTTGCCGCTGGCAACAGTATTTATGTGGCAGCATGGCAGCCTGAGCTGTGTCGTGGCAGCTTGCTGTGTTGTGCGTGCGGTTGCACTTGGCAACTTGTGTGATTGGTGTGCACTTCCCATGTTTAGTGTGCATGGGGTTGTTTGTGTGTTCACTTCCCCTTTTAGTTGCTGTATTCCCTTGTCTGGTGTGTGAAGGGTTAATTCCCTTCCCAGGCTGTGAGCACTGGGTGTGTCCGCGTCGGTGTGGCCACTTTTGGGCTATAAAGCCTTGTTGGAGATCAGAAGTTGAGGGGTGCTTTAGCCATGCTTTGCTGGAGACACCCTCCTTGTATTTACATCTGCCAGTGGGGGCCACCCTTGTGGTCATAAACTAATTGTCATTCTTAAGTTTATGTGATGTCCACTTGATGTTTTCCTTGTTATGTTATGCATCTATGGATCTGGGTTCCTGTGTGTTTGTGTGTGTGCTGTGTCCACTGGTGTTTGAGTGTGGACACTTGCTGTATTGCACGGGATCCAGTCTGTGTGTCTGTGGCAGGTAGGTGTGGAAGTGCTTTTCATCCTCCTGCCATATCCATAGGCTAATCATATCAGTCAACCCTGAAGGTGGGAGGACTCATACACCGGATGCCTTGGGGTCCCTGCTAGCCCTTAGGATTGCCCTGGAACAAGGAGCAGGGTAAGACGACCTGTTCTTCCTAGGCACGGAGGAACAGGAGTCTCACTAGCCAACTTCAAATTTAGTGCAAATAGGGGCCTTCATGCTCCAGTGTTTGAAGAGGGACCCACGTATAAAAAACATAAAGGTCAAGGACCAGTACTGAGTGGCAACATACTTAGACACCCTGAACAAACACAAAATGGCAGACATGTTACCAGCATCACAGAGGGCTGTCAGAATGCAGCATTACCAGGCCTTGCTGTGAGAGGATGCTGCATTCTGCTGTTGCGGGCACTGACAAAGGAATTTACACCCACAGCAAAACAGGTGTGGGTACCAATCCTACCGAGCCTGCAAAAAGAGGGCAGTTAGAAGATGTGTTGGTCACTTCGGATATGAGATCATTCTTGCAGCCAACCCATCGACAGCCGCCCTACGGTTCCAGCCTCAGGGAACGCCTAGACCGACAGGTGTCTAACTACATTGGGTTAACGGCCAATGTGGACGCTCTGAGAAGTGAGGGACCCCTTGACTACTGGTGTGCAGGCTTGACCTGTGGCCAGAGCTGGCACAATTTGCCATGGAACTCTTGGCTTGCCCCTCTCGAGTGTCCTGTCCGAAAGGACGTTCAGCGCAGCAGGAGGGATCGTGACCGATAAGCGCACTCGTCTAGCTCACAACAGTGTGGACTACCTTACATTTTTTTTAAATGAATGAGGCATCGATCTCAGAGGAATTGAACACCTGCGATGACCACGTATAATTGAATTTCTTCATGCCAGCCCACACATATCCGCCACCAACCAGAACAAAGAATGGTCCTTGCCTTATGTATATACAGTGGCATAAAATGCCTTTTCTGTCAGGTGAATGCCTTATTTTTGGGGCCTGTACTGGCCGTCAGTTACATATTTATCCTGTGACCGCCTAATGCTCCTCCAGCAACAGAATCCAAAGTTCTGTGCTGTCAGGTGAATGCCTATTGGCTAATTTTTGGGGCCTGTACTGGCCGACAGTTACATTTTAATCCTGTGATCACCTAATGTACCAGCTGTGCACGGGGTAGTCCACCTGCTTCGCTGCAGCCTACCTGCCCGTTAAGTAGTGGTGCAGGGGTTAACAGAGGCAGCGGCAGTAGCAGTCAGTCAGTGCGGACTGTTGGGTGGAAAATCACCTACTCGGCGGTGTGGCAATTTTCTTTGTAGGTGACTGAGTAGGTTAATATGGCCATATGTAGAATATGTGGCCAAAAGGTGAAGCGTGGCCTGGGTGTCGATGTTGGCACTACGGCCCTGCGTCAACATATGCAGCATCGCCATAAAGTGGCCTGGGAGAACTGTTGCTCTGATGTGGTGGCCCAACCTGCCAAAGCTACCGCTGCATCACCCAGTGGCACGCACCCGGTTTCAGCCAGTCAAGCCACCTCAGCCGAAGGGAGCTGTCTGTCATTCCCATCTTCTGCTGGTCCAGATGCTCCTGCTCCTACTTCTCGTCAGTTATTCCGTCAGCAATCGATCATTGAAGCGATTGCCAAGAGACAGCACGCATCCAACAGCGCAGAAGCTGAACGTGCTCCTGTCCAAGTTGCTGGTGCTGCAGTCCCTCCCTTTCCAAGTAGTGGACTCTGCACCTTTCAGAGAACTGATGGCTTGTGCCGAGCCGAAGTGGAGAGTCCCAAGCCGTCATTTCTTTGCGGAAAAAGGCAGTACCAGCCCTGCACAAATATGTAGAACAGTAGGTGGGCCAGTCCTTGAGCCTGTCGGTGACTGCCAAAGTGCACAGCATAATAAACAAAAATCTGAGAAAAGATAAAAAACTAAGATAAAAACATCCTGTACGATATGATAAATAAATATGCAGATATCCCTGCAGATAATAATGCACTAACAAAATCCCCAAAAAAAGTTGCCACCAAAAATATTTTGTAGGACCGCCTTTAGCTTTGATTATGGCACGCATTCACTGTGGCATTGTTTTGATAAGCTTCTGCAATGTCACAAGATTTATTTCCATCCAGTGTTGCATAAATTTTTCAACAAGATCTTGCATTGATGATGGTAGAGTCTGACTGCTGCACAAAGCCTTCTCCAGCACATCCCAAAGATTCTCAATGGGGTTAAGGTCTAGACACTGTGGTGGCAGGGGGTACACAAAAATCAATGGGTCCCATAGCAAGAATCAGAATTGGGCCCCCTAACTCTGCCCATTGCCCATTACCTGGCCCTGGCTCCTCTGCTGCCACACCCATTTGCTAATAAGTAAAGAAATACAATGTATAAATAACCTTTAAAAACTGTTAATTATAAATATTTTTATTTATTTTTTATAGCGGGAACCGCATTCCTCCGCCTTCACTTACAGGTGCCGTAATCAGCATTGATCGCGGCACCTGGGGGGTTAAATGATGGGGGCTGTGAACTGTCCAGAGACATTTACATCCTATGTGACTGATATCAGCCGCTCCTCTTATAACATTCCAGCACTGATATAACTTCCGGAGACATTACGCAGACATCCCAACCTGCAAAAACTCATTTCAGGAGGTGTACTTCTCGTTTCAGGGAGGATTCAATTTTTTTTTTCTTTCACAAACTTTTTATAGCATTTTCCAAACATATGCAGTATCTGCACACTTTGCTCTATGGTGTGGAGGACTGGGCTCATTACCCTGCCCCAAATTATCATATTTATGTATATGATTAAAGGGATTCTGTCACCACCTATAAGCCCTGTGAGCTAAACATATGCTCATGTCCAGGGTAGCATTCTGATTTCTAAGGTGGCCTTATAAAAGCTATTTGTGGTTTTATTCTGCGGAAACACAGGTTTTACTAACCTGTCAATCATTGAATTAAGGTGCCCAAGCAGGGGAGGTCTGTACATGCATGGTGCCCGGCCGCACGCATCGCCGTTCAATGACTTTCAATGGGTTCGTTGAAAACTCGGCTAATGCACCGTTTGCCATCCGCGTTCGTGATCCGTGGTTCCAGTCCGTCAAAAAAATAGGACCTGTCCTATTTTTTTCACGGACAATGGTTCGCTGACCCATTCAAATCAATGGGTTTGCGAAAATCGCGGATGCACAACCGTTTGTCATCCGCATCCGTGTCCGTTTTATTAATCTTTACCATGGCAAAACTGCCAGATTTGAGCCAAATAAAAAATAAATAAAAAAATATTACAATAAAGGAAGGAAGCTTCAGGTCATAGGTTAGCTGATAGCAGTTTGCTAGTGACCTGTGGTGATAGTGTTTGTGTGGTGATTTGAGGAGAATTGTAATATTTGAGTTTAAAATGCCTAGATGGAATGTTGAAAATTAATAACTCTGGTTCAGGAGAGGCCAGAGTTATGGGACAGCAGGCTCAATATATATCAGGACCGAGTCCGCAAGGAGGTGTCATGGGACAAAGTGGCCCGTTCGATGAGGCGTTTATAATGGCAAAAAGCTGATGCCAGAGGCCGGGCTGATTTAGGTAAGTGCCAGCAATGTCATTGCACTGTCCTGGCCCCTGTCTTGTCACTATTGAACTAGCTATTAATTCCATGATGTCTTAATAACTGCATACGACCGTCGAACACGGAGGTGAGCGTTCTGCGGTATCCTAGCCTGGCATCCTCTTTTGTTGCTATGATGCAGTGTGCTTTGTGTCGACGCTGAAGTACAGTCAGACACAGGTATAGATCATACAAGTGTATTACGGTACTGCAGTGGCGGCACTAATCGCACGGCGTCATAGCAACCAATGATGGCGTGAACTCCTGTTCTCAACAGGATGCTAGGCCGTGATACCGTGGAACGCTCAGCTCCGTGTTCATAAACTGTATATTTTAATGGCCTGCCTTATTTTATATAGGCCTATATATGGATTTTACAAAACAAATCGTAAAATATATACCATACTCCTCCCATTGGGTGTATTTTAAATGCCTGGCCTTAGCTATGATACTGAAAACTGTAGTAATGGATACTATGCATGTGCACCTGCTAGTTGGTGGCACTTGTTCTAGTTTTAATTGAGCATACAATAGTTGGTACTTTACACATATTGTTTAAAATTAAGATACCAATGGCTAGCACGTTTAATCACTGGCTTCATGAACGTATTTCATTAGTATACCCACACCGGCACTACTGTAGCATGTGGTGTTTAATCGTCCATTTTTGGATATTTATATTCAGGGGGCTGCTTGATTTTGGAGAAATGTCTGCTTTGCTCTTATTCTTTTTTTTGGGACATATTTTTTCAATAAATTTCTAAGATTGTAATTGTTTAATTTCTAAATAGTAAAGCAGACGAAGACCCGGTGGAACAGTTGCCGGGATCAATTCCGCCTGGAGCTGAACGAACGAAGACGCAGCGGCAATGGCGGAGCACGCAAAAGGCCATATATATACACAGCCCAATTAGAATTTCTTAAACCGGTCATGGATTTGAGGCCGTAAGTATGTTTATTATGGTGTTTGACTATTATTGACCTATCTCCTCTGTGTAGGTCATATTGGTAGGGATGAGCGAACCCGAACTGTATAGTTCGGGTTCGTACCGAATTTTGGAGTGTCCGTGACACGGACCCGAACCCGAACATTTTCGTAAAAGTCAGGGTTCGGGTTCGGTGTTCGTCGCTTTCTTGGCGCTTTTTGAAAGGCTGCAAAGCAGCCAATCAACAAACGTCATACTACTTGCCCCAAGAGGCCATCACAGCCATGCCTACTATTGGCATGGCTGTGATTGGCCAGTGCAGCATGTGACCCAGCCTCTATTTAAGCTGGAGTCACGTAGTGCCGCACGTCACTCTGCTCTGATCAGTGTAGGGAGAGGATGCAGCTGCTGCTGTTAGGGCGAGATTAGGCATTAGACAGGGATTTTCTCAGCAAAAACACTTAATGAAGTGATCGATCTACAGCTGTGAATCATTCATCTTCTGCTATTCAATTGCTCACTGTTTTTAGGCTGCCCAGAGCGTTTTTCAGTCACTTTTTTCTGGGGTGATCGGCGGCCATTTTGTGTCTTGTGGTGCGCCAGCACAAGCTGCCACCAAGTCCATTTAACCATCAATAGTGTTTTTTTTTTTGCTATCTCCTACATCAGGGTTATGGCTGTGCTTGCTATTTTATTGAGGGGTGAAATACAATTGCCAAAATAGCAGTACCCTAAATCTGGTGTTTCAGCTGTGGCTAGCCAATTGTAATACTGTCTGCAGTCTGGCAAAGGATATATTTTTGTTCTGGGTTGAAATACAATTCCCAACTTAGCAATTCCCTAATTCAGTGGTTTCTGCTGTATCAGGCCAAGTTTAAATCGATCCATAAAAGGGTATATTAGATTGAAGGTGCGGATAGTGTCATCCTCAATAACTTCACACGCTACCGTGCATTTCCAAGTCTAATTCTGTCCGTAAACGTATACCTGTCATCCAGGGCCTAAATAATAGGCCTACAATTTATATTCAGCTAAATCTGTTGTTACTGCTGTGCCTGTATTAGTGTAATACGGTACCTAAATAGATAGCCAGATAGTGTTAGGTGTCTGTAAAAAAAAGGCCTGAATTTGAATTAAATACATTGGGCCAAATAATTTTTTTCTTATTGTGGTGAACAGTAACAATGAGGAAAACATCTAGTAAGGGACGCGGACGCGGACGTGGACATGGTCGTGGTGGTGTTAGTGGACCCTCTGGTGCTGGGAGAGGACGTGGCCGTTCTGCCACAGCCACACGTCCTAGTGTACCAACTACCTCAGGTCCAAGTAGCCGCCAGAATTTACAGCGATATTTGGTGGGGCCCAATGCCGTTCTAAGGATGGTAAGGCCTGAGCAGGTACAGGCATTAGTCAATTGAGTGGCCGACAGTGGATCCAGCGCGTTCATATTATCTCCCACCCAGACTTCTGCAGAAAGCGCACAGATGGCGCCTGAAAACCAAGCCCATCAGTCTGTCACATCACCCCCATGCATATCAGGAAAACTGTCTGAGCCTCAAGTTATGCAGCAGTCTCTTATGCTGTTTGAAGACTCTGCTGGCAGGGTTTCCCAAGGACATCCACCTAGCCCTTCCCCAGCGTTGGAAGACATAGAATGCACTGACGCACAACCACTTATGTTTCCTGATGATGAGGACATGGGAATACCACCTCAGCATGTCTCTGATGATGACGAAACACAGGTGCCAACTGCTGCGTCTTTCTGCAGTGTGCAGACTGAACAGGAGGTCAGGGAGGAAGACTGGGTGGAAGACGATGCAGGGGACGATGAGGTCCTAGACCCCACATGGAATGAAGGTCGTGCCACTGACTTTCACAGTTCGGAGGAAAAGGCAGTGGTGAGACCGAGCCAACAGCGTAGCAAAAGAGGGAGCAGTGGGCAAAAGCAGAACACCCGCCGCCAAGAGACTCCGCCTGCTACTGACCGCCACCATCTGGGACCAAGCACCCCAAAGGCAGCTTCAAGGAGTTCCCTGGCATGGCACTTCTTCAAACAATGTGCTGACGACAAGACCCGAGTGGTTTGCACGCTGTGCCATCAGAGCCTGAAGCGAGGCATTAACGTTCTGAACCTTAGCACAACCTGCATGACCAGGCACCTGCATGCAAAGCATGAACTGCAGTGGAGTAAAAACCTTAAAAACAAGGAACTCACTCAGGCTCCCCCTGCTACCTCTTCTGCTGCTGCCGCCTCGGCCTCTTCTGCTGATGCTGCCGCCTCGGCTTCTTCCTCCGCCTCTGGAGGAACGTTGGCACCTGCCGCCCAGCAAACAGGGGATGTACCACCACCACCTCCGTCACCAAGCATCTCAACCATGTCACACGGCAGCGTTCAGCTCTCCATCTCACAAACATTTGAGAGAAAGCGTAAATTCCCACTTAGCCACCCTCGATCACTGGCCCTGAATGCCAGCATTTCTACTGGCCTATGAAATGCTGTCATTCAGGCTGGTGGACACAGACAGCTTCAAACAGCTCATGTCGCTTGCTGTCCCACAGTATGTTGTTCCCAGCCTTCCCTGCACAACCAAGTATCTGATAAAATCAAGTGTGCACTGCGCAACGCCATCTGTGGCAAGGTCCACCTAACCACAGATACGTGGACCGGTAAGCACGGCAAGGGACGCTATATCTCCCTAACTGCACACTGGGTAAATGTAGTGGCGGCTGGGCCCCAGGCGGAGAGCTGTTTGGCGCACGTCCTTCCGCCGCCAAGGATCGCAGGGCAACATTCTTTGCCTCCTGTTGCCTCCTCCTCTTCTTCCACCTGCTCATCCAGTCAGCTACACACCTTTACCACCAACTTCAGCACAGCCTGGGGTAAACGTCAGCAGGCCATTCTGAAACTCATATGTTTGGGGGACAGGCCCCACACCGCACAGGAGTTGTGGCGGGGTATAGAACAACAGACCGACGAGTGGTTGCTGCCGGTGAGCCTCAAGCCCGGCCTGGTGGTGTGCGATAATGGGCGAAATCTCGTTGCAGCTCTGGGACTAACACGTTTGACACACATCCCTTGCCTGGCGCATGTGCTGAATTTGGTGGTGCAGAAGTTCATTCACAACTACCCCGACATGTCAGAGCTGCTGCATAAAGTGCGGGCCGTCTGTTCGCGCTTCTGGCGTTCACATCCTGCTGCTGCTCGCCTGTCTGCGCTACAGCGTAACTTCGGCCTTCCCGCTCACCGCCTCATATGCGACGTGCCCACCAGGTGGAACTCCACCTTGCACATGCTGGACAGACTGTGCGAGCAGCAGCAGGCCATAGTGGAGTTTTAGCTGCAGCACGCACGGGTCAGTCGCACTGCGGAACAACACCACTTCACCACCAATGACTGGGCCTCCATGCGAGACCTGTGTGCCCTGTTGTGCTGTTTCGAGTACTCCACCAACATGGCCAGTGGCGATGACGCCGTTATCAGCGATACAATACCACTTCTATGTCTCCTTGAGAAAACACTTAGAGCGATGATGGAAGAGGAGGTGGCCCAGGAGGAGGAGGAAGAGGGGTCATTTTTAGCACTTTCAGGCCAGTCTCTTCGAAGTGACTCAGAGGGAGGTTTTTTGCAACAGCAGAGGCCAGGTACAAATGTGGCCAGCCAGGGGCCACTACTGGAGGACGAGGAGGACGAGGATGAGGAGGAGGTGGAGGAGGATGAGGATAAAGCATGGTCACAGCGGGGTGGCACCCAACGCAGCTCGGGCCCATCACTGGTGCGTGGCTGGGGGGAAACGCAGGATGATGACGATACGCCTCCCACAGAGGACAGCTTGTCCTTACCCCTGGGCAGCCTGGCACACATGAGCGACTACATGCTGCAGTGCTTGCGCAACGACAGCAGAGTTGCCCACATTTTAACGTGTGCGGACTACTGGGTTGCCACCCTGCTGGATCCACGGTACAAAGACAATGTGCCCACCTTACTTCCTGCACTGGAGCGTGATAAGAAGATGCGCGAGTACAAGCACACGTTGGTAGCCGCGCTACTGAGAGCATTCCCAAATGTCACAGGGGAACAAGTGGAAGCCCAAGGCCAAGGCAGAGGAGTAGCAAGAGGTCGCCAAGGCAGCTGTGCCACGGCCAGCTCCTCTGAGGGCAGGGTTAGCATGGCAGAGATGTGGAAAAGTTTTGTCAACACGCCACAGCTAACTGCACCACCACCTGATACGCAACGTGTTAGCAGGAGGCAACATTTCACTAACATGGTGGAAAAGTACGTGTGCACACCCCTCCACGTACTGACTGATGGTTCGGCCCCATTCAACTTCTGGGTCTCTTAGGCTACTTTCACACTAGCGTTCGATCGGATCCGTTCTGAACGGATCCGATCATAATAATGCAGACGGAGGCTTCGTTCAGAACGGATCCGTCTGCATTATATTGGCAAAAAAAAGCTAAGTGTGAAATTAGCCTGAGCGGATCCGTCCAGACTTTTACATTGAAAGTCAATGGGGGACGGATCCGCTTGAAGATTGAGCCATATTGTGGCATCTTCAAACTGATCCGTCCCCATTGACTTACATTGTAAGTCTGGACGGATCCGCACGCCTCCGCACGGACAGGCGGACACCCGAACGCTGCAAGCAGCGTTCAGGTGTCCGCCTGCTGAGCGGAGCGGAGGCTGAACGCCGCCAGACTGATGCAGTCTGAGCGGATCCGCATCCATTCAGACTGCATCAGGGCTGGACGGAAGCGTTCGGGTCCGCTCGTGAGCCCCTTCAAACGGAGCTCACGAGCGGACAGCCGAACGCTAGTGTGAAACTAGCCTAAATTGTCCGCGTGGCCAGAGCTAGCCTTTTATGCCTTGGAGGTGCTGGCCTGCCCGGCGGCCAGCGTTTTGTCTGAACGTGTATTCAGCACGGCAGGGGGCGTCATTACAGACAAACGCAGCCGCCTGTCTACAGCCAATGTGTACAAGCTGAAGTTCATAAAAATGAACCAGGCATTGATCCCAAAGGACCTGTCCATCCCTTGTGCAGATTAGACATTAACTACCTCCCCATAACCATATATTATTGTACTCCAGGGCACTTCCTCATTCAATCCTATTTTTATTTTAATTTTACCATTATATTGCGGGGCAACCCAAAGTTGAATGAACCTCTCCTCTGTCTGGGTGCCGGGGCCTAAATATATGACAATGGACTGTTCCAGTGGTGGGTGACGTGAAGCCTGATTCTCTGCTATGACATGAAGACTGATTCTCTGCTGACATGAAGCCAGATTCTCTGTTATGGGACCTCTCTCCTCTGCCTGGGTGCCGGGGCCTAAATATATGACAATGGACTGTTACAGTGGTGGGTGACGTGAAGCCAGACTCTCTGCTATGGGACCTCTCTCCAATTGATATTGGTTAATTTTTATTTATTTTATTTTTATTTTTAATTATTTCCCTATCCACATTTGTTTGCAGGGGATTTACCTACATGTTGCTGACTTTTGCAGCCCTCTAGCCCTTTCCTGGGCTGTTTTACAGCCTTTTTAGTGCCGAAAAGTTCGGGTCCCCATTGACTTCAATGGGGTTCGGGACGAAGTTCGGGTCGGGTTCGGATCCCGAACCCGAACATTTCCGGGAAGTTCGGCCGAACTTCTCGAACCCGAACATCCAGGTGTTCGCTCAACTCTAATCCTGAGGAGTCAGATTTGGGAGGGAGCGAAACTCCAGCTGCTTTCTCGCCAGAATGTAGCCCCACTCATACCCAGGCCAAGGATAGGGAACATCCTACTGTTGAGCCACCAACCCTTTCCCAGGGGAGCATGGAAAGGACCCAGCAGCCTCAGCTAAGGCAGCAGCCAAATGTCCCCCAGGCTTCCTCGGCGGTAGATACTCGGGAGCAGATTGACTCTCGAGTCATTGAATTCCTCGCCAAGAGGAGGAGTGAGGGACCAGAGGAAGCTGTGGTGAGGGGGCTGGGGCCTTTACTGAGGGGCGTCCTTGCCCACAAATTGAGCCCTTGTGTGGCAGGAATTGCAATGGTGATAGAAATGTTTTCCTCACCATACGAGGGAGACATTGTCTCTGAAATAAACACAGTGAGGCGCAAGATCCTTTCAACGGGCTCCCAGCATGTTTCTATGGCCAGCCAACCCCAACCCCATGGCCTACCTTTACCTGGCCCACGTTACCAGGTGGTACAGGAAACAAGCCACCCCCCAACACAGTATTTGAGTCAGGCTGCCACCTATCCCAGTGGGCCACAGCAACCTGAACAGGTTAGACCAGAGAGCTCATTTCAGCCTGGTCCCTTCACCAGGGATTTATTTGACCTGTAGTGCTGGTTAAAAACTAAAGTTTAATATATTTTTTTTACTTGTTTCTTTGCCTTATTTTTGGCATAATTGTTTGCCATAAATTTCTTTGGGGACCTTGGGTTTTGTTAAAAAAATTAATTACTACAACGCAATGTGTTTTGAATAGGGATGAGCGAACCCGAACTGTATAGTTCGGGTTCGTACCGAATTTTGGGGTGTCTGTGACACGGACCCGAACCCGGACATTTTCGTAAAAGTCCGGGTTCGGTGTTCGTCGCTTTCTTAGCGCTTTTTGAAAGGCTGCAAAGCAGCCAATCAACAAGCGTCATACTACTTGCCCCAAGAGGCCATCACAGCCATGCCTACTATTGGCATGGCTGTGATTGGCCAGTGCAGCATGTGACCCAGCCTCTATTTAAGCTGGAGTCACATAGCGCCACCCGTCACTCTGCTCTGATCAGTATAGGGAGAGGTTGCAGCTGCGACGTTAGGGCGAGATTAGGCAGTGATTAACGCCTCCAAAAGACTTCATTCAGAGATCGATCTGCAGCTGTGGATGATTGAACTGCTGCTATTGAATTGCTCACTGTTTTTAGGCTGCCCAGAGCGTTTTTCAGTCACTTTTTTCTGGGGTGATCGGCGGCCATTTTGTGTCTTGTGGTGCGCCAGCACAAGCTGCCACCAAGTGCATTTAACCCTCAATAGTGTGGTTGTTTTTTGGCTAAATCCTACATCAGGGTCAAGCTGTCACAACAAGTGCATTTAACCATCAATAGTCTGGTTATTTTTTGGCCATATACTACATCAGGGGCAAGCTGTCACCAAGTGCATTTAACCCTCAATGGTGTGGTTGTTTTTTGGCTAAAGCCTACATCAGGGTCAAGCTGTCACACCAAGTGCATTTAACCATCAATAGTGTGGTTATTTTTTGGCCATATACTACATCAGGGGCAAGCTGTCACCAAGTGCATTTAACCCT
This sequence comes from Bufo gargarizans, assembly GCF_014858855.1. Taxonomy (NCBI): domain Eukaryota; kingdom Metazoa; phylum Chordata; class Amphibia; order Anura; family Bufonidae; genus Bufo; species Bufo gargarizans. The sequence goes on from NC_058082.1 coordinate 577,666,552, forward strand.
CAATAGTGTGGTTGTTTTTTGGCTAAATCTTACATCAGGGTCAAGCTGTCACACAAAGTGCATTTAACCATTAATAGTGTGGTTATTTTTTGGCCATATACTACATCAGGGGCAAGCTGCGCCTGTCACCAAGTGCATTTAACCCTCAATAGTGTGGTTGGTCAAGCTGTCACACCAAGTGCATTTAACCATCAATAGTGTGGTTATTTTTTGGCCATATACTACATCAGGGGCAAGCTGAGCCTGTCACCAAGTTCATTTAACCCTCAATAGAGTGGTTGGTCAAGCTGTCACACCAAGTGCATTTAACCATCAATAGTGTGGTTATTTTTTGGCCTTATCCCAGTCTAATTATGTCTGTAAACCTATACCTGTCACCCAGCGCCTAAATAATAGGCCTCAAATTTTTAGTCAGCTAAATCTGTGGTTATTGCTGTGGCTGGGCAAGTTATTTAGTGTCCGTCAAAGCACAGGTTTTGTTCTGGGTTGAAATACAATTCCCAATTTAGCAATTTCCTAATTTAGTGGTTTCTGCTGTATCAGAGCTACTTTAAATCTATCCCTAAAAGGGTATATAAGATTCAAGGTGCACATAGGGTCATTCGGAATAACTTCACACACACGCTACTGTGCATTTCCAAGTCTAATTCTGTCAGTAAACCTATACCTGTCACCCAGCGCCTAAATACTAGGCCTCAAATTTACATCCATCTAAATCTGCGGTTATTGTTGTGGCTGGTCAAGTTATTTAGTGTCCGTCAAAGCACAGTTTTTGTTCTGGGTTGAAATACAATTCCCAATTTAGCAATTTCCTAATTTAGTGGTTTCTGCTGTATCAGAGCTACTTTAAATCTATCCCTAAAAGGGTATATAAGATTCAAGGTGCACATAGGGTCATTCTGAATAACTTCACACACACGCTACTGTGCATTTCCAAGTCTAATTCTGTCAGTAAACCTATACCTGTCACCCAGCGCCTAAATACTAGGCCTCAAATTTATATCCAGCTAAATCTGTTGTTACTGCTGTGGCTGGTCAAGTTATTTAGTGTCCGTCAGAGCACAGTTTTTGTTCTGGGTTGAAATACAATTCCCAATTTATCAATTTCCTAGTTTAGTGGTTTCTGCTGTATCAGAGCTACTTTAAATCTATCCCTAAAAGGGTATATAAGATTCAAGGTGCACATACGGTCATTCTGAATAACTTCACACACACGCTACTGTGCATTTCCAAGTCTAATTCTGTCAGTAAACCTATACCTGTCACCCAGCGCCTAAATACTAGGCCTCAAATTTATATTCAGCTAAATCTGTCGTTACTGCTGTGCCTGTATTAGTGTAATACGGTACCTAAATAGATAGCCAGATAGTGTTAGGTGTCTGTAAAAAAAGGCCTGAATTTGAATTCAATACATTGGGCCAAATAATATTTTTCTTATTGTGGTGAACGGTAACAATGAGGAAAACATCTAGTAAGGGACGCGGACATGGTCAAGGTGTTGTTAGTGGACCCTCTGGTGCTGGGAGAGGACGTGGCCGTTCTGCCACAGCCACACGTCCTAGTGTACCAACTACCTCAGGTCCCAGTAGCCGACATAATTTACAGCGATATTTGGTGGGGCCCAATGCCGTTCTAAGGATGGTAAGACCTGAGCAGGTACAGGCATTAGTCAATTGGGTGGCCGACAGTGGATCCAGCACGTTCACATTATCTCCCACCCAGTCTTCTGCAGAAAGCGCACAGATGGCGCCTGAAAACCAAGCCCATCAGCATACCAGGGAAACTGTCTGAGCCTCAAGTTATGCAGCAGTCTCTTATGCTGTTTGAAGACTCCGCTGGCAGGATTTCCCAAGGGCATCCACCTAGCCCTTCCCCAGCGGTGGAAGACATAGAATGCACTGACACACAACCACTTATGTTTCCTGATGATGAGGACATGGGAATACCACCTCAGCACGTCTCTGATGATGACGAAACACAGGTGCCAACTGCTGCGTCTTTCTGCAGTGTGCAGACTGAACAGGAGGTCAGGGATTAAGACTGGGTGGAAGACGATGCAGGGGACGATGAGGTGCTAGACCCCACATGGAATGAAGGTCGTGCCACTGACTTTTACAGTTCGGAGGAAGAGGCTGTGGTGAGACCGAGCCAACAGCGTAGCAAAAGAGGGAGCGGTGGGCAAAAGCAGAACACCTGCCGCCAAGAGACTCCGCCTGCTACTGACCGCTGCCATCTGGGACCGAGCACCCCAAAGGCAGCTTCAAGGAGTTCCCTGGCATGGCACTTCTTCAAACAATGTGCTGACGACAAGACCCGAGTGGTTTGCACGCTGTGCCATCAGAGCCTGAAGCGAGGCATTAACGTTCTGAACCTTAGCACAACCTGAATGACCAGGCACCTGCATGCGAAGCATGAACTGCAGTGGAGTAAACACCTTAAAACCAAGGAAGTCACTCAGGCTCCCCCTTCTTCCCCGTCACTCAGGCTCCCCCTGCTACCTCTTCTGCTGCTGCCGCCTCGGCCTCTTCCTCCGCCTCTGGAGGAACGTTGGCACCTGCCGCCGAGCAAACAGCGGATGTACCACCAACACCACCACCTCCGTCACCAAGCATCTCAACCATGTCACACGGCAGCGTTCTGCTCTCCATCTCACAAACATTTTAGAGAAAGCGTAAATTCCCACCTAGCCACCCTCGATCCCTGGCCCTGAATGCCAGCATTTCTAAACTACTGGCCTATGAAATGCTGTCATTTAGGCTGGTGGACACAGACAGCTTCAAACAGCTCATGTCGCTTGCTGTCCCACAGTATGTTGTTCCCAGCCGGCACTACTTCTCCAAGAGAGCTATATCTCCCTAACTGCACACTGGGTAAATGTAGTGGCAGCTGGGCCCCAGGTGGAGAGCTGTTTGGCGCACGTCCTTCCGCCGCCAAGGATCGCAGGGCAACATTCTTTGCCTCCTGTTGCCACCTCCTCCTACTCAGCTTCCTCCTCCTCTTCTTCCACCTGCTCATCCAGTTAGCCACACACCTTCACCACCAACTTCAGCACAGCCCGGGGTAAACGTCAGCAGGCTATTCTGAAACTCTTATGTTTGGGGGACAGGCCCCACACCGCACAGGAGTTGTGGCGTGGTATAGAACAACAGACCGACGAGTGGTTGCTGCCGGTGAGCCTCAAGCCCATCCTGGTGGTCGCGATAATGGGCGAAATCTCGTTGCAGCTCTGGGACTAGCCGGTTTGACGCACATCCCTTGCTTGGCGCATGTGCTGAATTTGGTGGTGCAGAAGTTCATTCACAACTACCACGACATGTCAGAGCTGCTGCATAGAGTGCGGGCCGTCTGTTCGCGCTTCCGGCGTTCACATCCTGCCGCTACTCGCCTGTCTGCGCTACAGCGTAACTTCGGCCTTCCCGCTCACCGCCTCATATGCGACGTGCCCACCAGGTGGAACTCCACCTTGCACATGCTGGACAGACTGTGCGAGCAGCAGCAGGCCATAGTGGAGTTTCAGCTGCAGCACGCACGGGTCAGTCGCACTGCGGAACAGCACCACTTCACCACCAATGACTGGGCCTCCATGCGAGACCTGTGTGCCCTGTTGCGCTGTTTCGAGTACTCCACCAACATGGCCAGTGGCGATGACGCCGTTATCAGCGTTACAATACCACTTCTATGTCTCCTTGAAAAAACACTTAGGGCGATGATGGAAGAGGAGGTGACCCAGGAGGAGGAGGAGGAGGAGGAGGAAGAGGGGTCATTTTTAGCACTTTCAGGCCAGTCTCTTCGAAGTGACTCAGAGGGAGGTTTTTTGCAACAGCAGAGGCCAGGTACAAATGTGGCCAGCCAGGGCCCACTACTGGAGGACGAGAAGGACGAGGATGAGGAGGAGGTGGAGGAGGATGAGGATGAAGCATGGTCATAGCGGGGTGGCACCCAACGCAGCGTGCGTGGCTGGGGGGAAACGCAGGACGATGACGATACGCCTCCCACAGAGGACAGCTTGTCCTTACCCCTGGGCAGCCTGGCACACATGAGCGACTACATGCTGCAGTGCCTGCGCAACGACAGCAGAGTTGCCCACATTTTAACCTGTGCGGACTACTGGGTTGCCACCCTGCTGGATCCACGGTACAAAGACAATGTGCCCACCTTACTTCCTGCACTGGAGCGTGATAGGAAGATGCGCGAGTACAAGCGCACGTTGGTAGACGCGCTACTGAAAGCATTCCCAAATGTCACAGGGAAACAAGTGGAAGCCCAAGGCCAAGGCAGAGGAGGAGCAAGAGGTCGCCAAGGCAGCTGTGTCACGGCCAGCTCCTCTGAGGGCAGGGTTAGCATGGCAGAGATGTGGAAAAGTTTTGTCAACACGCCACAGCTAACTGCAACATTTCACTAACATGGTGGAACAGTACGTGTGCACACCCCTCCACGTACTGACTGATGGTTCGGCCCCATTCAACTTCTGGGTCTCTAAATTGTCCACGTGGCCAGAGCTAGCCTTTTATGCCTTGGAGGTGCTGGCCTGCCCGGCGGCCAGCGTTTTGTCTGAATGTGTATTCAGCACAGCAGGGGGCGTCATTACAGACAAACGCAGCCGCCTGTCTACAGCCAATGTGGACAAGCTGACGTTCATAAAAATGAACCAGGCATGGATCCCACAGGACCTGTCCGTCCCTTGTCCAGATTAGACATTAACTACCTCCCCTTAACCATATATTATTGTACTCCAGGGCACTTCCTCATTCAATCCTATTTTTATTTTCATTTTACCATTATATTGCGAGGCAACCCAAAGTTGAATGAACTTCTCCTCTGTCTGGGTGCCGGGGCCTAAATATATGCCAATGGACTGTTCCAATGTTGGGTGACGTGAAGCCTGATTCTCTGCTATGACATGTAGACTGATTCTCTGCTGACATAAAGCCAGATTCTCTGTTACGGGATCTCTCTCCTCTGCCTGGGTGCCGGGGCCTAAATATATGACAATGGACTGTTACAGTGGTGGCTGACGTGAAGCCTGATTCTCTGCTATGACATGCAGACTGATTCTCTGCTGACATGAAGCCAGATTCTCTGTTACAGGACCTCTCTCCTCTGCCTGGGTGCGTGGGCCTAAATATATGACAATGGACTGTTACAGTGATGGCTAACGTGAAGCCTGATTCTCTGCTATGACATGCAGACTGATTCTCTGCTGACATGAAGCCAGATTCTCTGTTACGGGACCTCTCTCCTCTGCCTGGGTGTCTGGGCCTAAATATATGACAATGGACTGTTACAGTGGTGGCTGACGTGAAGCCTGATTCTCTGCTATGACATGCAGACTGATTATCTGCTGACATGAAGCCAGATTCTCTGTTACGGGACCTCTCTCCTCTGCCTGGGTGCCTGGGCCTAAATATATGACAATGGACTGTTACAGTGGTGGGTGACGTGAAGCCTGATTCTCTGCTATGACATGCAGACTGATTCTCTGCTGACATGAAGCCAGATTCTCAGTTCAGGGACCTCTCTCCTCTGCCTGGGTGCCTGGGCCTAAATATCTGACAATGGACTGTTACAGTGGTGTGTGTTGTGAAGCCAGATTCTCTGCAATGGGACCTCTCTCCAATTGATATTGGTTAATTTTTATTTATTTTATTTTAATTTTTATTTATTTCCCTATCCACATTTGTTTGCATGGGATTTACCTACATGTTGCTGCCTTTTGCAGCCCTCTAGCTCTTTCCTGGGCTGTTTTACAGCCTTTTTAGTGCCGAAAAGTTCGGGTCCCCATTGACTTCAATGGGGTTCTGGTTCGGGACGAAGTTCGGGTCGGGTTCGGATCCCGAACCCGAACATTTCCGGGAAGTTCGGCCGAACTTCTCGAACCTGAACATCCAGGTGTTCGCTTAACTCTAGTCTTGAATTTATTACAAAAGCAAGTTCAATTGTGACTGCAAGCAAACAAAATAACTATGGGATGTGGCTTTACAACCAACTCAACCTTTGGATGGAGAAGTAGCAATACAGATTATATAGGCCAGTGATGGCTAACTCCAGCTGTTGTGAAACTACGATACCCAGCATGCTCCATTTGTGTCTACCGAGTTCTGAGAGCAGCCAAGCAAGGGGGGCATCTTGGGAGTTGTAGTTTTAACACAGCTGGAGTGCCAAGGTTAGCCATCACTGATATAGGCCTTTTGAATTGATGTTCGTCCTAACATCTGTTTGTACGGGGAGCAATGTAAACTATTATTAGTTGAGAGTAGAATGCACAAATGTACAAACCCCCCTTTTATTTAAAATTTTGGTGGTTGAGAAATATAATATTATCCTAATGGTTGCACAGGAAACCTATTGGCTATGTGCATTTTCACCTAACAACACTTACTATTGAGTCTTCGGTGCCAAAAAAAGCATATCATGTTACAGGAATACATGTAGAATGTGATAGTGTTAATTGTTAAATTACAGCTTGATATGAAATACATAACATTCCAATCTAATAAGACACTTAAAAAAGACACAACCAATACTTGTAGTACTAAACCAAGTTTATTTTCCATGGTGAACCCAACATAAAAATTAGGAATTAATGAGGTATTAAAAGGTTTTTTGAAACATATAGCAAATCCAAAAATGATGTTTCAATAAATTAAATCAGAAACATAATTTTGTTTTAAAGAGAGATTGATTAAATTTTTGTTCAAAAAAAACTCAGCCCGCAAGCCCACATCAAGGGTCCTCATTCTCTTGCGAGTCCCTACACTCAACTATGTCTGAAATTACAGAAGCTATCTAGAAAAAAAAAACTAGCGAGCACAGAAGAAATCAAGCACTGCCACGAATTGCGACCCTCTGCCATGGCAAGGACCCCTCTGGGCTTAAAAAGTAGTCTGCATAGAGTTCTCGAACTGCAATGCCTGCAGTCCCAGGATCCGATCCAAACCCAAACCTGATGACGCTGGCAAATCTTCCATGTCAACAGAAGAGGAAGCCTCGTGAATCCTGGTGAAGTTGTGTAGAACAACACAAGCTTGAATCACCAGGGTAGCATTCTCCGGATCCATCTGTATGGATGACAAAAACACCCTCCACTTGCTAGAGAGTATTCCGAAAGCGCACTCAACATACCGACGGGCACAACATACCGACGGGCCTCCTGACATCCAAACCACGCTTTGGAAAGGGCCGTATAACATGATGAGTTAATGCAAACCCTTCATCCGCCACGATAACAAATGGAGCCGGCGGACCAGCAGATCCGGTCAGTCTTCTGGGGCAGGGCAGGCTGGTTTGCACGAAGCCGCTCATCCATTCTAGAAGCACTAAAGGTGCGAGCATCAGCAGTGCTTCCATAGGCCCCGATATCAACCATTATAAACCGGTAGTTACTGTCAGCAACAGCCATCAGCACTACCGAAAAATATTGTTTATAATTGAAGAATCGGGACCCTGAGGGAGGAGGCTTCTTCACACGGATGTGCTTGCCATCCATTGCCCCGATGCAGTTTGGAAACTGCGCGGAAATTTGGAAGCCCTCAGCAATCCGAAGCCAATCGTCCACCTTGGGCTGCGGCATCACCGTCTCTCGGAGTTGCTGCCAGATGACATGGCAAGTGTGATGTACAATCCGAGAGATCGTGTTGTACACAAGATATGATTTTAAACACCTTATGTCCATTGTGGACTTATCCAAAATTAAAAAAGAAAAATTTGGGTGTATGAGCAAAACAATAGCAGCTATTGGGGTGTGGGCAGTACTACCACAACTAAGTTACAACAACTGTCTTTAGCCCTTTTGAAATGCTGTAAGTTATTGCTGACTTAAAAATTAAGTAACCTAGCTGCCTGACTAGGCACAAACTACTGGCGAGTGCCTAGTAGTTTTTGTCACAAACTACTGGCGAGTGCTGTGGATTATTGGAGTGTCTCGAGGACGCTAGCTGAACACAAGTTCGAAACTTGCACAAAAGAATAGACAACCTTCAATATTTGGATGTTATGTGTCAGGGATTAACGGTTATTAAAACAAAAATACAAAAAAACATTCTGGGCAAAGAAAGGTTACTTCTGCAAACAGAAGCACATGTCTAACAGCAGCCTTTTTAAAACACATGTTCCTCCTGACAGAAGCAGGGCACATTACTGGTGAAGCTTGAAACATTAAATATTGCTTACCTCAACGTGACAATGAGCCTTTCCTCAGGAGAAATGCTGCACCTCATATTGGTGTCCATGAAGGTGGATAGTACGTAGAGACGACAGCAAGCGATCAAATGTATTGACTGACATCCTACAGAAGGAGAAAAACTTCTCTGGATGCAGCCGCAGATCTTTGTAGAGAGAATGAAAGTGTCCTTTCCGGTAACGTTGCGAAACAATCGGATGGACCCAAACTCGCTGCCTTCTACTAGGTTCCTTAGCCAACAAAGGAGTGCGCTGTCCCCATCGTCGAGAAACAAGCCAATGCAGTAAGACCTCTTCCTCAGATTCATCATCCATGGTGAAACAGCAAAGACAAGCAACCAAAATAACCTCTGTACTCTGTGAAGACTACAGAAAATGGCAACAAAACCAAACTCAGGTGAACAGCATTTATACCAATATCATGGGTGGAGTTATTAAAATTTCATTTTTTTCACCATTCCTTGTTTAATGACAGTCTGCAAAAAAAACCTGAAACACAGACACACGGAAACACAACGGAACAAAAAACGGACACGGATCACGGAACAACAGAACCCCATTTTGCGGACCGAGAAAAACTACTGTTGTGTGCATGAGGCCTAAGTCGGATCTTTAGATTCTTTTAACCTGTGACTCATTTGATTCTTAGACTCCCTCCTGTACAGTGTGTGACCCAGCGCTGCTTGCCTGAGCTCTGATTGGTTGCAGGCTGGGGTGGGCGGGGAGGGGAGGGGCTGGCTTCCACTCTAGGATCAGATACACTCCTCCCTGCTGCCAGCGTTTCTCTGATCTGCTATCTGACTGAGCTGTTCAAACGGATCAGCTCAGTCAGAGGATTCCGGGATATATTGTTTCACATGCGGACGTCAGGGAGCCGCTATCTAATAGCGGGAGACTCCCTGAATGTCCGGGAGACTTGAGATCCCTGTATTACGTCCTATGTGAATGATATCAGCCGCTCCTCTTATAATGCTCCAGTACTGATATAACCTCCAGAGACATTTACATCATATGTGACTAATATCAGTTGCTCCTCTTATAACACTCTAGCACTAATATATAACTTCCAGTGACATTACATCCTATGTGACTGATAGCAGCTGCTCCTCTTATAACGCTCCAGCACTGATATAACCTCCAGAGACATTACATCATATGTGACTGATATCAGCTGCTCCTCTTATAACACTCTAGCACTAATATATAACTTCCAGAGACATTACATCCTATGTGACTGATAGCAGCTGCTCCTCTTATAACGCTCCAGCACTGATATAACCTCCAGAGACATTACATCATATGTGACTGATATCAGACGCTCCTCTTATAACGCTCCAGTCCTGATATAACCTCCAGAGACAATACATCATACATAGGGGATAAGGGCTGGGAAAAATTGAAATGCCACTGATGGGGGAGGGGGAGTCACTGGGAGACATAACTTCTTGCTCTGCATGAAGTATAGGTGAAATAGTCAGTGGGCCGAGGTCTGTGAGGGGCTGGAATAACAGAGGACACAAGATGTGCAGGGGCAGCAGTTCCAGGACTCTATCTTCCCACCCACAGTAATTTACCCCATTGCTGATGTGTAGGAGGACCAGTGACGGACTGAACTTTATACTGGAGGAGCAGTGACACTGGAGGTCAGAAGGTGCAGAGTCTCCATATCTTCTGCTGCCTCGGCTCCACTGGCTCCGCCCCCTCCTCACACATGAAGGAATATCACACTGCAGAGAGGAGGGGGGCCTGTCTGCTCATGTTGGGTCGGTGAAGTTTACTTTGGATAAAGGAACAAGCCCTGCAAGGTACTGTGCTGTCCCTTTCAACAAAGTAAAACTAAATGCAGTCCAGCAGCAGAGAAGAGAGGGTGGTGGTAGCTGGGAGCCGGCCCTTGCTTCCATGCACTCTGGGCCCCCCGTCCCATGGGCCCCATAGCAGCTACGTGGTCTGCCTATATTGGCAGTATGCCACTGTGTGGTGGCCAAACCATGTGTGACAATGATGTCTCATGCTCCCTGAACCACTCTTTCACAATTTGAGCCCGATGAATCCTAGCATTGTCATCTTGGAATATGCCAGTGCCATCAGGGAAGAAAAATCCATTGATGGAATAGCCTGGTCATTCAGTATGTTCAGGTAGTCAGATGACCTAATTCTTGGAGCACATACTGTTGCTGAACCTAGACCTGATCAACTGCAGCAACCCCAGATCATAGCACTGCCCCCACAGGCTTGTATAGTAGGCACTAGGCATGATGGGTGCATCACTTCACCTGCCTCTCTTCTTACCCTGATGCGCCCATCACTCTGGAACAGGGTAAATCTGGACTCATCAGACCACATGACCTTCTTGCATTGCTCCAGAGTCCAATCTTTATGCTCTCTAGCAAACTGAAGCCCTTTTTTCTGCTTTGCCTCACTGATTAGTGGTTTTCCTACGGCTACACAGCTGTTCAGTCCCAATCCCTTAAGTTCCCGTCACATTGTGCATGTGGAAATGCTCTTACTTTAACTATTAAACATAGCCCTGAATGCTACAGTTGTTTTTCTTCGATTTGATTTCACCAAACGTTTATGTGATTGCCGATCACGATCATTAAGTATTTTTTTCCCCGCCACATTTCTTCCTCGAATACAATGGGTCCCCATTATCCTTCTAGTTTTTAATAATGCGTTGGACAGTTCTTAACCAAATTTAGGTAGTTTCTGCAATCTCCTTAGATGTTTTCTCTGCTTGATGCATGCCAATAATTTGACCCTTCTCAAACAGACTAATATCTTTTTCACGACCACGAGATGTGTCTTTCGACATGGTTGTTTAAGAAATAAGAAGCAACTAATTGCTCCAGTTGGGGTTAAGTAACTTGTTGCCAGCTGGAAGATAATCGTCCATGCAGTAATTATCCAATAGGAGGCTCATAACTATTTGCTTAGTTAAATCCAGGGGGTGACTTTCCAGAGGGGAGGATGTCTGGTTCAAAGGAAAAGGTGAGAAATTGATGGAAACACCACCAGAATGGTTTAGGAACAGCATGGGGAGGTTGTCTGGATGCATCTTGGACTCTCAGGTTGCTGCTGGGAACGATGTTGTCTGAGTAGTACGCTACTTTTAAACACTGACAATAAAAGCACAAAAATGAAGTTAAAATCTATTTTAGAGGAAAAATTGTTAGGAAACATTCTTTCCTATATATTTACTTGTATATAAAGTGCAAGTGCTGCCAAAAATGAAAAGGAAGAGGCACTCCGATACAAACTGTATATCACATAATGGAGGGCCTCATTCACATTGTGGTACAATTGTTCAGGTAGTGGGACTCCTACACTTATAAAGCCTATGCACTAAGTGAAAGGGCTTCCAAAAATTACAAGGAACCGGCACTCCAATACACCCTTTATTACACATAAACGACGGCGGCATCATACGCCCTTGAAAAATCATGATTGATGGCCTGCGGGTGACCCTCTAAAACATTAAGGGGAAGGGCCTGCTGCTGAGCTGACCATTAAAAACATTAGGGGTGAGGGTCTGCTACAAAGATGACTCTCTAAACCGTTAAGGGCGAGTGCCTGCTGCTAAACTGACCATTGAAAAAATGATGAGAGAGGGCCTGCTGGTGAGCTGACCCTGTAAAACATTATGGTTGTGGACCTGCTGGTTAGCTCACCCTCAAAAACATTATATGTGAGGGCCTGCTGGTGAGCTGAACCTCTAAAAGATTGTAGGTGAGGGCCTGCTGGTGAGCTGAAACCCTGTAAAACACTATGGTTGAGGGCCTGCCTGGACCATCAAAAACATTATATGCAAGGGCCTGCTGGTGAGCTGACCCTCTAAAACATTACATGTGAGAGCCTGCTGGTGAGCTGACCCTCTAAAACATTACATGCAAGGGGCTGCAGGTGAGCTGACCCTCTAAAAGATTGTAGGTGAGGGCCTGCTGGTGAGCTGACCCTCTAAAACATTATATGCGAGGGCCTGCAGGTGAGCTGACTCTCTACAACATTAGGAGTGAGGGCAGACTAATAAGCATGTTGATATGATGGAAGAGGAGAAGGAGGTGGATGAGAAAAGGAAGATTTAACCATATACTCTTTTTTGTGGTGGAAGGGTTATATGGGAATACAGTGTATTCAGTACATTATAAAAAAAAACACATTTAAAGTGCCTTTATGTTCAGCCGCTTTCCTCTGGTGGAGTAGAGAAGTCAGGGGCAATCCAGGTCTTGTTCAAGAGTCAACCTGTCAGCATTTACAGGCGGATGCGCTTATCAGTTATAATTTTCCCAGCAGCACTAAATACCCACTCTGACAAAACACTGGCGGCAAGACAGGCCAGCACCTCCAAGGCGTAGAGCGCCAGTTCATGCCACGTGTCTAGCTTGGACACCCAGTTGGAACTGCTGTGTGTTCCCCTCATCTCCGCCAGCGTTGTCAGCTGGAAATTTTTGAGCAATTTTTCCACAAGGACCTTCTGGTATTGCACCATTTTGCTCATCCTCTCCACCACAGGATTGAGAGATGAGAAGTTCTCTTTGTAGCGGGGGTCGAGAAGGGTGAACAACCAGTAACCGGTGTTGTCCAAAATGCATAAAACGCGTGGGTCACGGGAATGGCAGCCTAACATAAAGTCAGCCATGTGTGCCAGAGTCCCAACAGGCAAGACTTCGCTGTTGTCCTCAGGAGGATGACTCTCAATCTCCTTTTCCTCTTACTCCTCTTCTGCCCATCCACGCTGAACATATGGAATTAAACTTTCATGGGTACTTCCCTCTGTAGCGGAGACAACTGTCTCCTGCTCCTCCTCATCATCATCCAATTTGCGCTGTGAAGGCGAACTGAGAGTGGTCTGGTTATCACACTGTGTAATGTCTTCTCCCATTTTCACATCTTCCACATGTAAAGCGTCGGCCATAATTATGAGCAGCAAGCATTTCAGTATACACAGAAGTATAATGGTTACGCTGATAATAGCGTTATCACCGCACACCATCTGTGTTGATTGTTGATTCCCCAAAGTTTCTTAAAACCTCACAGAGGTAAGACATCCATGCTCACTCCTCGCTTGTGAAGAGCAGAAGCTGACTGGAAATGTGACGATCATGTTGCAGCTGGTATTCCACTACTGCCCTCTGCTGCTCACAAAGCCTGGCCAACATCTGGAACGTGGAGTTCCAGCGTGTGTTCACGTCGCACAACATTCGGTGAGCTGGCATTTGTAAGCGCTGCTGCAGCCTTGACAGACCAGCAGAAGCTGTCGATGACTTGCGTAAATGGGCACACACGCGGCACACCTTCACCAGTAGCTCAAGCAAATTGGTGTAGGTTTTGAGAAACCGCTGAACCACTAAATTGAAGACGTAGGCTAGGCATGGGATGTGTGTGAGCTTGCCAAGCTCTAAAGCTGCCACCAAGCTACGGCCATTATCAGACACAACCATGCCTGGTTCTAGGTTAAGTGGCAAGAGCCACAGCTCAGTCTGGTCTCGTATCCCCTGGCACAGCTCTGCGGTGGTGTGCTGTTTGTCATCTAAGCATATCAACTTAAGCACCGCCTGTTGACGCTTCCCCACTGCAGTGCTACACTGCTTCCAGATACCGACTTATGGCTGACTGGTGCTGCAAGAGGATATTTCTGAGGTGGAAGTGGAGGAGGAGGTGGAGGAGGAGGAGTGGGGTTTGGAGCGAGCATCCGCACTTTCCTCAAAAAAGCGCCAGACTGCAGAACACCTACCCCTTGCAAGGGAGATTTCCGCAAGGGTGTGCTCCGGGTAACAGTTGAGGGCCTGTTTGGTGTGGCCTGACTTCTCCCTTTTGCCACCCCAATGCCTCTTTCAGCGTGTTGCGATGCTGCAGATCCCTCTTCCTTTGTACTACTGTCCTCACTCAGCTTGCCACCTTCCCAGGTTGGTTCAGTGACTTCATCTTCCACCACCTCCTCTTCCACTTCCTCACTCTGCTCATCCTCCTGACTTGTTCACCTAACAATAACATTAGTTATTGACAACTGTGTCTCATCCTCATCGTCAACCTCTTGAGACACTAATTGCCATTGACTTATTGGCAGCTGTGTCTCATCATCCTCATCCACCACATGAAACACTAATTTCCGCTCTCCACTGTCATCTTCTTGTGACTGTAAATGCTCAAGAGTTTGGGAATCAGGGCACAAGATCTCATGTCCTGCTTCCGCGGGCTTGTTGAGAGGCCCAAATGAAGGAATGGCGCTGAAAAGAGGTCCTCGGAATATCTGAGTGTGGGATCACTTGTTTGGCAAGACTCTTAATGGTGGGAGGAAGGAGGATCAGGGTAAGGATTGTGTTGACCAGACTCTTGGCTACTGAGACTAGACTTGGTGGAAGACATGGTGGTGCTTAACCGACTGGAAGCATTATCTGCTGCAATCCAACCGACCAACTGGTCGGACTGGTCTGACTTTGAGAGCGTTGTCCTGCGCCGCCCTGCAAACTGGGTCATGAAGCTAGGTATCGTGGATGATTGTTTTTCTTGTGCTCTGGCAGCAGGCACAGTTTCACAGCGCCCAGGGCCACGGCCTCTGCATGCACCATCAGCATCACGGCCACTTCCCTGTCCTTTACTGCTCGCCTTCTTCATATTTAATGTTATATGTGTTTGAAAGTATGTCACACGTACAGTAGCATAGGATTTGGAAGTGAATGCACAAAAAAAATACAAAAAAGGTGTTTGGGATGTGGAAACGTCACACAGAAGATACACCGCAGATAATGTCACTTATGTCAGCAGCGGCTTATTAAAAATTTCACGCAATGTCACGGGTATTTGTGATGCGGAAACGTTACACAGGAGAAATACAGCAGAAAATGTTGCTGATGTCAGCAGCGGCTAATAAAAAATTACAAGGAATGGAAGGTATTTGGGATGTGGAAACGTTACACAGGAGATGTATCCCAGTAATGTCACTGTCTGCAGCAGACACCTTCTATGGAAAAAGTACACTAGATGTCACTGATATTTTTGGGATGTGCACACGTTACACAGGAGATGTAGCTCAGCTAATGTCACTGTCCGCAGCGGACACTGTCTACAGAAAAAATACACTGGAAGTTATAGGTATTTTTGGGATGTGCACACGTTACACAGGAGATGTAGCACAGATAATGTTGCTGTCTGCTGCTGCCTATTCCACGCTATTTAGTGCAGGATACGCTAAAAATATGTATTGCTGCTTCCACACACACAACAGTAGTACTTGAAAGGACTTTTGGGGTTTTTCAACAAAAAAAATGAAAAATAACTCCCTACACTATCTTTCCCAGCACAGCTCTCCCTGCCGAACACGTGTCATCGACTGCTATATAGCACCTGACGACGCGTTCCGCCCAGCCAATCACTGTAATACCAGTAACCAACATGGATACGGCATTACAGTGAAGGGCGGTAATTACCTGCACGTTTATTGGCTGCGTAGCAGGCAACAATCGTGCGGGGAGGAGACTCTAGCATTGCGCTCAAGCACATGCGGTATTCGGCCGAATACCGCCATGAGCCGAGCATCGAGATGCTCAAGTAGAACTGGTGTTCGGCCAAACATGCTCGATCAACACTAAACTTAACCAAAGAACTCAGACAAGCTTCCAGGGCTGCTGAGCGGCGATGGAAGAAATCCAATTTTAAAGATCAATTCAAAGCATACAAGCAATCCCTCCTCATATACAAATCCTCACTCGCTGATGCAAAACAGGCCTACTTCTCATATATCATAGCTTCCCTGGCCCACAGCCCTAAACAACTTTTTAACACTTTTAACTCCCTTCTCCGTTTACCCTCTCCTCTCATCTTAGCTGAGGACTTTGCCGCATACTTCAAACAAAAGATATTCAACATCAGAGAAAGCTTCAGTACACTGTCCCCACAGACCCTCTACACAGTAATCTTCTCCCAAAACATGCTTCTCCACCATTACAGAAGAAAAACTCTCCACTCTATTCTCCAGATCACATCTCACTACCTGTGCACTTGAACCAATCTCATCCCACCTCATCCCTAATCTCACTACAGTGTTTATCCCAGTCCTAACTCATCTTTTTAACCTATCACTAATCTCTGGTGTCTTTCCGACTGGTTTTAAACATGCTACCATTACACCCATCCTCAAAAAGCTTTCCATTGACCCATCTTCTTTGTCCAGTTATTGCCCCATATCGCTTCGTCCATATGCCTCAAAGCTACTTGAACAACATGTCCATTCTGAACTGTACTCTTACCTCTCCTCCTGCTCCCTCTTTGACCAGCTACAATCTGGCTTCCGACCCCACCACTAAACTGAGACTGCTCTTACCAAAGTCACCAATGACCTACTAACAGCAAAAAACAAAAAAACATTACTCTCTCCTCCTTCTCTTTGACCTGTCTTCTGCCTTTGACACTGTTGTCCACTCCCTTCTGTTGCAAACTATCTCATCTCTTGGCATCACTTACCTGGCCCTCTCCAGGATCACATCATACCTCACAGACAGGCCGTTTAGCGTCTCCCAGTCTCACACCACCTCCTCGTCTCATTACCTCTCTGTTGGTGTCCCGCAAGGCTCTGTCCTAGGACCCCTGCTCTTCTCTATCTACACTTTCGGCCTGGGACATCTCATATAGTCCTATGGCTTTCAGTATCACTTTTATGCTGACGACATAAATCTACCTCTCTGGCCGAGATACCACCACCCTACTATCCAGAATCTCACAATGCCTATCTTCCATATACTATTTCTCCTCTCGCTTTCTAAAACTTAACATGGATAAAACAGAATTCATCATCTTTCTCCATCCTGCTCAACACCCCCAACAGACCTATCTATCACAATCAATGGCTGCACACTCTCCCCGGTCAACGAAGTCCACTGCCTTGGAGTGACCTTGGATTCTGCCTTCTCCTTCCGACTGCACATCAAAGCCCTTTCCACTACCTGCAGACTCCAACTCAAAAACATCTCCCGCATCCGCGCTTTTCTAAACTTTGAATCTGCGAAAATGCTTGTACATGCCCTCATCATCTCTCGCCTAAACTACTGCAACATTCTCCTCTGTGGCCTTCCATCTAGCACTCTCGCATCCCTCCAATCTATCCTCAACTCTGCTGCCCAACTAATCCACCTCTCACCCTGTTACTCCTCTGCCTCTCCCTTCTGCCAATCCCTTCCCTGCCTCCCCATTGCCCAGCAAATTCAGTTCAATTTCTTAACAAATACATACAAGGCCATCCACAACCTGTCCCCTCCCTATATCTCTGAGCTACTTTCCCGATACATCCCCACATGCAATCTCCGATCCTCACAAGACCATCTTCTATCCTTTTATCACCTCTTCCCACAATCGCCTCCAAGATTTCTCCCATGCATCCCCCACACTCTGGAACTCGCTACCCAAACATATCAGATTATCACCTACAGTGAAATCCTTCAAAAGAAACCTAAAAATCCACCTTTTCCGACAAACCTACAACCAGTGACCTTGCTGCCTCTATACCGCCATGACCAGCTTCACACTTACCTACTGTGTCCTTCTCCCATACCATGTAGATTCTAAGCCCCGACGGGCAGGGCCCTCTCTCCTTCTGTACCAGTTTGTAACTCGTGTTGTTTATGCTTAGTGCAATTGTCTATATTATGTATGTATACCCCTTTTCATATGTACAGCGCTATGGAATGAATGGCGCTTTAATAATAAATAATAATAAAATTGGAGTTCAGGCAATGTCTAGCCAAATGGGTGTTTTTTCTACTCAGGTGACAGGAGAGGAGGAGCAGGAGCAGCCAGAGGAGCAGCAGGGTGATAAGGAAGATGAGACAGAGGACCCAGACACACCGTGGCAGTATGCAGTAGAGATGAAGTTCGGGAGTCCCTCCGAGTCACTTGCGCAAATGGCCCGATGCATGCTCACTTGCTTGCGTAGTGACAGTCAAATTGTCACCATTCAGCAGAAGGATGACTTCTGGCTCTCCACCTTGTTGGACCCTCACTACCGGTCTAGAATGGGGGCCTTTATTTACACCCACTGAGAGGGAGGACAAACTGAACTACTACAGAAGCATCCTATGTAGTCAGTTGGCCTCTGCTTATCTGCGCCATTGTCTATCCTCTCGCAGGTCTGACTGGGGGGGAGGGGGCCCTCTGCGCTCACGTTCCACTGCCATGGCTGCTGGGGAGGGGTGAGGTGGCAGGAGCAGTACCAGCTCCATCAGCAGCAGCCTGAGTCTACAGTCGCTGCTGAGTAGCTTTCTTCACCTGCACAGTGAAGAAACTAATCACCAGCAGTAGCAGCAGGTAGACCTGGAGCAGGACCTGAACCAGCAGGTGGTGGCATACCTGGACAGCACCCTGCCAACCCACATTGAAGATCCGCTGGACTACTGGGCAGCCAAACTGGATTTGCCCTAGAAAAGCTGTCCTGCCCGGCCAGTAGTGGAGAATCAGAGCAGGTTTTTAGTGTGGCAGGGGCCATAGTTACCCCAAGGAGAACTCGCCTATCCACCCAAAATGTGGAGAGACTGACCTTTGTCAAGATGAATCAGGTGTGGATCAGCCAGCATTTCCAACCACTAATTCCTGATGCATCAGACTAGATCATCCATGGTGCCACACCAACACTTTGACAAAAGAGACAGATTTCTTCTGGATACCTACCTCAGCTACTACTCTGATGATGCAACCCGCCTGATGCCACATATCTGATGTCACATATCTGAAGACAAGTGCTCCTTCTTTCAGCCACTTTCATCAGCGGGTACTGGTATTTCCACCCACCGCCCCACTCTGTCACCGGGTCACTTTGTGGTCTCCTGATGCAGATGCTGTTGCCATCTCCACACTATGTCACCTTACCACTCTGTGGCATCCTCCTGCTGCTGCCTTATCCACACTATGTCACCTTGCCACTCTGTGGTATCCTCTGCTGCCATCGCCACACTATGTCACCTTGTCACTATGTGGTATTCTCCTACTGCTGAGATAGCCACACTATGTCACCATGCAACTCTGTGGTATACTGATGCTGCTGCTGTCACAGCGATGTTACAGCAGGAGGAGGGGGGAGGAAGGGAGAGCGGGAGGCGTCACAGAAGATTATGAGGCGGTGCTGAGGTCGGGAAAGGCGGAGCTGGGCACGAACGGCGGCGGGTGCGGGCGGCAGCTTGGATCCATTTACATGCCCTTGGGCACCTTATTTTTATGAATGACAGGTTAGTAATAGCGTATTTTTAGCAAAATGAGCTTACAGATTACATTTATAAGACCACATTAGGAATGGTTAAAGCTCCCTGAACATAACCATATTTTTATCTGGAGGGGGTGAAACCTGGTGACAGAATCCCTTTAAAATATGACATAAAAGATGACAATTACAAGCCTAGTATAGAATTCCAGATGGTACCTAGTTATTAGTATTGCGTTCAATTGCCTAACCGCTCTTCAATAGTTAAAACAATACTAAAGGCAAAAAGACAAAGAATGTCCATTAAATATTAAAAAGTAGTTGAAAGTCCTCTTCATACACTCACCTAAAGAATTATTAGGAACACCTGTTCTATTTCTCATTAATGTGATTATCTAGTCAACCAATCACATGGCAGTTGCTTCAATGCATGTAGGGTTGTGGTCCTGGTCAAGACAATCTCCTGAACTCCAAACTGAATGTCAGAATGGGAAAGAAAGGTGATTCAAGCTACTTTGAGAGTGGCATGGATGTTGGTGCCAGACGGGCCGGTCTGAGTATTTCACAATCTGCTCAGTTACTGGGATTTTCACGCACAACCATTTCTAGGGTTTACAAAGAATGGTGTGAAAAGGGAAAAATATCCAGTATGCGGCAGTCCTGTGGGCGAAAATGCCTTGTTGATGCTAGAGGTCAGAGGAGAATGGGCCGACTGATTCAAGCTGATAGAAGAGCAACGTTGACTGAAATACCCACTCGTTACAATCGAGGTATGCAGCAAAGCATTTGTGAAGCCACACGCACAACCTTGAGGCGGATGGGCTACAACAGCAGAAGACCCCACCGGGTACCACTCATCTCCACTACAAATAGGAAAAAGAGGCTACAATTTGCACGAGCTCAGACATTGAGACATTCAAATGGTAGAGTCCGAATTTGGCGTAAACAGAATGAGAACATGTATCCATCATGCCTTGTTACCACTGTGCAGGCTGGTGGTGGTGTAATAGTGTGGGGGATGTTTTCTGGGCACACTTTAGGCCCCTTAGTGCCAATTGGCCATCGTTTAAAAGCCACGGGCTACCTGAGCATTGTTTCTGACCATGTCCATCCCTTCATGACCACCATGTACCCATCCTCTGATGGCTACTTCGAGCAGGATAATGCACCATGTCACAAAGCTCAAATCATTTCAAATTGGTTTCTTGAACATGACAATGAGTTCACTGTTCTAAAATGGCCCCCACAGTCACCAGATCTCAACCCAATAAAGCAACTTTGGGATGTGGTGGAACGGGAGCTTCGTGCCCTGGATGTGCATCCCTCAAAACTCCATCAACTGCAAGATGCTATCCTATCAATATGGGCCAACATTTCTAAAGAATGCTATCAGCACCTTGTTGAATCAATGCCACGTAGAATTAAGGCAGTTCTGAAGGCAAAAGGGGGTCCAACACCGTATTAGTATGGTGTTCCTAATAATTCTTTAGGTAAGTGTATAACATAATAGGCAATGTTCATAGCTGCATATAACAGTGTTATGTGATAATTAATAATCGCTTTATCAATAGCGAATTGTTCATGAATCGATATGTGATATTCTGCAGTAATATTGGATAGTCACTTATCACTTATAAATGTATGAGATTTTTAGAGGTACTTTACCAATCCTGTAAGGGAAGTTTGTATCCCTGATCCGCAACTGTGTTACTAGATTTGCTATATCTTTTATGCTCTGCGCGCCGGCTTGTCATGTGGCGTCCAATCACTGGTTACAGGAGTCATCCCAAAAGATTGGAAATTAGCAAATGTTGTGCCAATTCACAAGAAAGGTAGTATGGAGGAATCGGGCAACTATAGACCAGTAAGCCTGACATCAATAGTGCGGAAATTAATGGAAACCATACTTAAGAAGAGGATTGTGGAACATCTAAAATCCCATGGAATGAAAGATGAAAAACAGCATGGGTTTACTTCAAGGAGATCATGTCAAACTAATCTTATTGTTTTTTTGATTGGGTGACTAAAATAATAGATGTCGGAGGTACAGTAGTCATCGCTTATCTAGACTTTAGTAAGGCTTTTGCTACTGTCCCACATAGAAGGCTTATCAATAAATTGCAGTCTTTGGGCTTGGACTCCCATATTGTTCAATGGATTAGGCAATGGCTGAGGGACAGACAACAGAGGGTTGTAGTTACCAGTGGGGTACCTCAGGGATCTGTTCTGAGACCCATATTGTTTAATATCTTTATCAGCGAAATTGCAGAAGGCCTCGATGGTAAGGTGTGTCTTTTTTTTGATGACACAAAGAATTGTAACAGGGTTGATGTTCCTGGAGGGATACACCAAATTAGAGAAATGGTCAAAAATCTGGCAACTATAATTTAATGTTGATAAGTGCAAGATAATGCACCTGGGGCGTAAAAACCCAAGAGCAGAATATAAAATCAGTGATACAGTCCTAACCTCAGTATCTGAGAAAAGGGATTTAGGGGTCATTATTTCAGAAGACTTAAAGGTAGGCAGACAATGTCATAGAGCAGCAGGAAATGCTAGCAGAATGCTTGGGTGTATAGGGAGAGGCATTACCAGTAGAAAGAGGGAGGTGCTTATCCCGCTCTACAGAGCACTAGTGAGACCTCATTTGGAGTATTGTGCGCCGTACTGGAGACCATATCTCCAGAAGAATATTGATACTTTGGAGAGAGTTCAGAGAAGAGCTACTAAACTGGTACATGGATTGCAGGAAAAAACTTACCAGGAAAGATTAAAGGACCTTAACATGTATAGCTTGGAAGAAAGACAAGACAGAGGGGATATGATAGAAACTTTTAAATACATAAAGGGAATCAACAAGGTAAAAGAGGAGAGAATATTTAAAAGAAAAAAAAAACTGCTACAAGAGGACATAGTTTTAAATGAGAGGGGCAAAGGTTTAAAAGTAATATCAGGGACAGGAAGTATTACTTTACTGAGAGAGTAGTGGATGCATGGAATAGCCTTCCTGCAGAAGTGGTAGCTGCAAATACAGTGAAGGAGTTTAAGCATGCATGGGATAGGCATATGGCCATCCTTCATATAAGATAGGGCCAGGGGCTATACATAGTATTCAGTATATTGGGCAGACTAGATGGGCCAAATGGTTCTTATCTGCCGACACATTCTATGAGAGTAGGCACTCTCATTGTTTTCAAATTATTCAGTGGTTACTTTCCAATGGATGGTTGGGGGCACTATCATTAATACTTATACATTTTTTATTTTTTTTGCATAGATGTGACTAGATGGATGGACTTTAATATCTGAATGCAGCTGCACCTTAATGTTAAAGATGATACTAAGCAATTTATAGCAGAAAGAAAAAGCAACTTTCGAAGAGTTGCTGTATTTGTCACAACAATTCAAATTATAAAGTTGGAAAGTGGCTAAAAGTATACATTTATATTTTATAATGCAATACGTTCACAATAATGTAATAAATTGTGAGCAGTGACAGGAAAATAAATGTGAAGGATTTCAACATGAATAGAAAAGCTTTTCCCTGCCCCTATACTTTAGATCTGAGGAATATCAGTGAAAGGTACAATTGTTCCTGCCAATCACGTCTTTGTCTCCGTGTAACTACAATATTCCACCTGTATTAAAAAACCATTAGTCCTTAATGACAGCTCTGTCAATCACACTGGCTACTTTCCCTTGTACTCTCTTCATTTAGTCTTTGCCCTGCACTATTTTACAACACAAACCACAGGACTAGAAAAGTTCTCAGGTGAGTACAGTAAAAGTACAAAATAAATAATCTAAAGGTCTTAAATATAAAGAATGTTGTTAAAGCAAAATTTACCACCATAATAATATGTTTTACTATTATGTGGCTCTCTAAAATGTATTTACATCCATTATAGTGTGCATACATAAGAGTAAAAGTGTTTTTTTTCTGGAGTTCTCCCAAAATACTGTACAATGTTAAAGTATACTACAGTTGAGAGGATCAAAGTATCCAAAGTGGTCTTCGATTCAAGTTTCGATCCGAATTTCAGGGAAAATTTAATTTTCATCCATTGAAGTGTGAAGAGAATGCCGCGGCCATCTTAATTGATGATCTTCCGCAATATCTTGTGCATAATGACATATGACGTTATCACACTGGCCAGCGTGATGACGTCATGAGGCACCATGCGAGATTTTGTGCGGGATGTTCAATCAAGGTTGCCACACAAATTGATAAGGTGAGTATTATTATAATTTTTTTTATCAGTTAACCCCTGAAAGCCCTAATTTTTTTTTTATCTCAGCTGATCGCGGCATCTATTCATTTAAGGGGGGGGGGGGGGGGGTGCAATCACTGTTCCCCATGACAAAGTAATTTGTCCCAAAGCAAATTTCTTTGTGAAATTCTGCGAAGCATGCAAATTTTGTAAACTTCGCTCATCTCTAATTACTGTACTGAATAATAAATCACTTCTCATTTTTATCCTTAATTTAACCCTTTCAGTACCGGCACACTTTTCAACTTAAATCTCAGGCCGAAATCTAACACTTTATGTGTTAATAACTTTTGAACGCTTTTACTTATCCAAGCCATTCTGAGAATGTTTTCTTGTGACACATTGTACATTGTACTTCATGACAGTGGTAAATTTGAGTCGATATATTTCACCTTTATTTATAAAATGATCCAAAATTTACCAAAAATCCATTTTCTAAATTAGAATTTCTCTAATTAACAGATAGTGGTACCTCATAAAATGTTTATTAAATCAATATTCCTAATATGTATGCTTTATGTTGGCATCATTTTGTAAATATAATTTTATTTTTTTAGGATATTAGAAGGCTTAGAAGTTTAGAAGCTATTTTTCAAATTTTCAACAACATTTCCAAAACCATTTTTTTAAGCACCAATTTAGTTATGAAGTGATTTTAAGTGGCTTACATAATGGAAACCACCCATAAATGACCCCATTTTAGAAACTACACCCCTCAAATTATTCAAAACGGATGTTACAAACTTTGTTAACCTTTGTTGAGGTGTTATACAAGAATTAAAGGAAAATGGAGGTGAAATTTCAAAATTTCACTTATTTGGTAGATTTTTTTTAAGTTAATATTTTTTTTTCTTGCAACACAGCAAGGGTTAACAGCAAAATAAACCTCAATATACATTACTCTGATTCTGCAGTTTACAGAAATACCCCATATGTGGTGGTAAACTGCTCTATGGGCAGTGGTCAGAAGGAAAGGAGTGCCATATGGATTTTGAAGGCAGATTTTGCTACAATGGTTTTTAGGCACCATTTTGTATTTGAAGAGACCCTGACATACCCCTACAGTGGAAACTCTGAAAAGGTGACCCCATTTTGGAAACTTCGCCCCTTAAAAAATATAGGGCGGTTCAGAGCACTTTGACCACCTAAGTGTCTTACGGAATTTGGAAACACTTTGCTATAAAAATGAAAAGTTTTGTTTCTTCCAATTAAATGTTGCTTTAGCCCCAAATTTTTCATTTTCACAAGGGGTAACAGGAGAAAAAGCACCCCATAATTTGTTACTAAAGTTGAACGAACACCTGGGTTAGAAGGGTTCGGCCGAACTTCACGAAAAAGTTCTAGTTCGGGACCCGAACTTGACCCCGAACCTAATTGAAGTCAATGGGGAGCCGAACTTTTGAGCACTAAAAAGGCTGTAAAAATGTCTTTGAAAGGGCTAGAGGGCTGAAAATGGCATCAAAATGTGGTTAAGAGCATGGCAAGTGCTCTGCAAACAAATGTGGATAGGGAAATTACTTTAAATAACAAAATACTTAAAAAGAAAATATTAATCTTGATCTAGGAGGACGAGGTCCATATGGAGTAGGAGGTTGAGGAGGCGGTGGATGTGGCGGTGTAGGTGGAAGCGGCGGTGCAGGAAGAGGAGGTAGCCTACACTGCTTTTTGGTTTTAAATTTATTTTTAATTTTTTAAATTAGGGTACACCCCAAAATATTGGGAAATATGACCTGTGATAATCCACTCCAGTCGTGCTAAACTCACATTTAAACAATACACATACCTCCAAGGCGTAAAGGGCAAGCTCAGGCCATGTGCCCAATTTGGAGACCCAGAAGTTGCAGGGGGCAGAACCATCAGTCAGTTTGTGTAGGCGTGTGTAAACATACTGCCCCACCACGTTGCACGTCCCCATGATGTTCACGATTCAATTGGATATCTGCTCTATCAACTTTCTAATTGTGATCGAGTGGAAATGTGGGAGAAGCTATTAAAACGGAAGAATTGAAAGAAAGGAGGGGGCGCACGGCAATTACCCACTCCTGACTCGGGGAGGTAGTGACAATAAATAACAGTACAGGACTCTTAAGAAGCCCTGTTATTAGAATGATTAATAAAAAATTATAGGGAATGTTACTGGGGTATTTTGGATTTGTAAACGTTAGCCAGGAGAGGCCCTGCTGCCGCTTTGTTGACTCTAGATAACTTCTGCCTGATCGCACATCCATTTGACGTCCACCATCCATTTGGATATCTTCTCTATCAACTTTCGATGTTCTTTTCTGAGCCTACCTTGTTGATAACGGTTATCCAAGGGAGGTCAATGGCTGCAATGGGATGAAGCGGAAATGTGGGACAAGTTATTAAAGCAGAAGGATCGAATGAAAGGGCCAATAAAAGACAAATTTTTGAAATTTAAGTCCCTGTCACCTATGCAGAGCAGGGGGTTTTCATTGCCAGAAATGGGTTAATGTCACCCACCAATGGAACAGATTATTTTTAAAAAATGTCGGTCGCTGTCACCTATGCAGAGCAGGGGTTTATTCACGGCAAAAATTTTAAAATGTCACCCGAGAATGTAACAGAAAATTTTTTGAAATTTATAAACCTGTCTACCAGGTAGAGCAGGGGTCTATCATAGCCAAAAAATTTTGAATGTCACATGAAAATGTAACAGACAAATTAGTGTGTTTTTTTTTTTACATGTCTACTAGGTATAACAGTGGTATCTCACACCCAAAAATTGGTGAATTCACCCGAAAATGTAACAGACTAATTAGTGTTTTTTTTTTACCTGTCTACTAGGCATAGCAGTGGTATATCTCACCCAAAAATTGGTGAATTTCACCCGAAAATTTAACAGACAAATTAGTGAATTTTTAATACCTATCTACTAGATATAGTAGTGGTATATCACACCGAAAATTTGCTGAATATCGTCCGAAAATATAGCAGACAAATTAGTGTTTTTTTTTTACCTGTCTACTAGGTATAGCAGTGGTAAATCACACCCAAAAATTTGTGAATTTCACCCAAAAATTTAACAGACAAATTTGTTAATTTTTTATACATGTCTACTAGATTTAGCAGTGGTATATCACACCCAAAAATTGGTGAACTTCACCTGAAAATTTACCAGACAAATTAGTGAATTTTTAATACCTGTCTACTAGGTATAGTTAGTGGTATATCACACCCATTTATTTATTTTTTTACACTTTTTGTTTTTTTCAAATTTATTTTGTTTGTTTTTTGTTTGTTTTTTCTGTTAGGAGTAGGTCAAAGTCCATGAACACCCCCCCCACACACAAACACGTGCACACACACACGTGCACACACTTTCCCCTATGGCCCGCCAGACGTTCTCAGCCGAGGAGGCATATGCCCTGCTTGCTTTCGACTCCGAGAGCCCCAGTGAGGATGAGGATGACCCCACTTTCCTTTTGTCATCCACGTCCTCGGAGATGCCGCCAGGCGGAGTAAGGGGACTGCCATGCTAGGGACCCTGTGGCCCACACTAGTACATGCAGCTCTAGAGCTCATACTAGTTTTCCAGCCCACCAGATAAGTCTACCTGAGCCCCCTATCGGTGAACTTGTCTGGTGTACCCCAAAGCATTTTCAGCCTGTGATTCCTGATATTGTTGGGCAAGTAGGAATCCAGATTCCCACAGTGGGCTTCACTGAATATGACTATTTTAGTATTTTTTTCAGTGACCACTTTGTGAATCTGATGGTGGAGTCACTTTTAAGGAGTTTCTACTCTACGGATGCATCAGGGGGGCTTCAAATGGGACATGGTGTAAATAAACCAGACCAGCAAAATCTGCCTTCCAAAAACTACACTACTACTGTTTACTATATGGGCCTAATTTATGCTGTGTGTTTTTATCAGCTATTTACCATACATTTAACTATTAATATCATATTTATCAATATTATACAATAAATCTGATATATATGAAATACAGATGGTGAGTGCCTGCTACCCATTATACTGTATAATCCACCACTGCATTTACCCAGTGTGCTGTTATGGAGATATAACGTCTCCCTGACCATACTTACTGGTCCACTTATCTGTAGTGAGGTGCACTTTCCCACAGATGGCATTGCGCAGTGCACACCTGATTTTGTCCCCCACTTGTTTGTGTAGGGAAGGGATGGCACGCATGGATAAGTAGTGGCGGCTAGGCACAACATACTGTGGGACAGCCACTGCCATAAGGCTTTTGAAACTCTCCGTCTCCACCAGAAGAAATGACAGCATTTCAAAGGCCAGTAATTTTGAAATGCTGGCATTCAGGGCCAGGGATCTCGGGTGGGTAGGGGGTTACTTCCTCTTTTGCTCCAGTGTTTGGGAGATGGAGAGCTGAACGATTCCTTGGGACATTGTGGAGATGCTTGGTGACCCAGATGGTGGTGTTGCTGGCAGATCCTCTGTTTGCGGGGTGGCAGGTGGCACTGGAGGATGAAGAGGCAGAGACTGCAGCAGAAGAGGAAGCAGGAGGAGCCAGAGACCTTTCTTGGTTTTTGAGGTGTCTACTCCACTGCAGCTCGTGCTTAGCACTTAAATGCCTGGTCATGCAGGTTGTGCTCAGGTTGAGAACGTTTATGTCTCGCTTCAGGCTCTGATTGCACAGCTTGCAAACCACTCGTGTCTTGTCGTCAACACACCACTGGCTTTGGTGTGCTCGGTCCCTTGCTGCGGTGGGCAGTAGCAGGCGTACTGTCTAGGGGATGGCCGCTCCGCTTTTGCACCCTGCTCCCTCTTCTGCTGAGCTGGTGGCCCTGAGCGACCACTGCCTCTTCCTCCAAACGACACAGGTCACTCGCATGACCTTGATTCCATGTGGGGTTGAGGACCTCATCGTCCTCCACATCATCTTCCACCCAGTCTTCACCCCTGCCCTCCTTGTCATTCTGCACACTGCAGAAAGCCACAGCAGTTAGCACCTGTGTTTCATTATCATCCTAGACGTGCTGCGGTGGTCCTCCCATGTATTCATCTTGAAACATAAGTGGTTGGGCATCGGTGCCCTCAATCTATTCCACTTCTGGGGCAGAGCTAGGTGGATGGCCCTGGGAAACTCTGCTAAAAGAGTCATTAAAAAGCAGAAGAGACTGCTGCATGACTTGGGGCTCAGACTGCTTGGCTGATTTGCAAGAGGGGGAGGTGAAAGACTGATGGACATTGGCTACAGGTGCCAACTCTGATCTTTCAGCAGGAGACTGGGTAGGAGACAATGTAAAGGAACTGGAGGCACTGTCAGCAACCCAATCTACTATCGCCTGCACTTGTTCTGGCCTCACCATTCGTAGAGCCGCATTAGGCCCGATTAAATACTGCTAAAGGTTCTGTCGCCTACTCGGACCTGAGGAAGGTGTTTCACTTGTGCGTTTAGCTGGCACAGATCTACCACGTCCTCTCCCTACAACAGGAGCTCCACCAGCAGCACCACGACCGGGGCCTCCACATCCCATATTTGACGCTCTCCTCATATTTCTCAAATTTAGGATCTTGCCCAAAATAGGCGTTTTTTTTTATAACAGAATAGTACAACAGTATCTAACCCGTGTATCTCACAATGACAGATGCAGCAAAGGCTGCAAAATTATGTTTTTTGCCCTAAATGGGTGTTTTTTTTAAAGCAGAATAGAACAACAGTATCTAAAGGGTGTATCTCACAATGACAGATGCATCAAAGGCTGCTAAATTAAGATTTTTGCCCTAAAAGGGTGTTTATTTAATACCAGAAAAGCACAGCAGTATGTAAAGGGTGTATCTCACAATGACAGATGCAGCAAAGACTGCAATATTAAGATTTTTGCCCTAAATGGGCGTTTGTTTAATAGCAGAAAAAAACAACAGTATCTAAAGGGTGTATCTAACACGTACAGATGCAGACAAGGCTGCAAAATTATGATTTTTTACAGAGGCCCCAGATGGAGGGTATTGCCAAAAATGGGTGTTTTTTAAGACCCAGAAAATTATTAAAGTATTTAAAGCTTGATTTAACAATAACAGATGCATCAAAGGCTGCAATATTAAGTACTTTGCCCAAAATAGGTGTTTTTTGAATAACAGAATATGACAGCAGTATATAAAGCTTAAATTTTACACCGACAGATGCAGACAAGGCTGCAAATTAGGTATTTTGCCCAAATGGGTGTTTTTTGAATAACAGAATATGACAGCAGTATATAACGCTTGAATTTCACACATACAGATGCAGCCATGGCTTTACAATTGAGTATTTTGACCAAAATATTTTTTTTTAACCCAGAAAATTATAGCTGTATTTCTAGCTTAAATTGCACACTGACTAAAGCGACAGAGGCCCAAAATGGAGGTTATTGCCAAAAATGGGTGTTTTTTAAAAGCCAGAAAATTATTGAAGTATTTCAAGTTTGTTTTCAACAATCACAAATGCAGACAAGGCCGCAAATTAAGTATTTTGCCCAAAATGGGTGTTTTTGTAATAACAGAATATGACAGCAGTATATAACGCTTGAATTTCACACATTCAGATGTAGCAAGGGCTGTAAAATTTAATATTTTGCCCAGAAAGCTGTATTTCTAGCTTAAATTGCACACTGACTAATGCTGCAAAGGCACCAGATGTAGGATATTTTCAAAAATGGGTGTTTTTTTAAACCCAGATTATTTCTTGCAGTGTTTTAAGCTTGGATTTCAATGTCACAAAAGCTCATATGCAGTGCTGGTGCACTGAGCTTGCATAAAATTGCCGCCACCCACCTAACTAACAGACGGATAAAAGTTATTTTTCTCTGTCACTAGGCTCAGGGCAGTGTAAAAAGATTGTGCACTGCACCCACACAACAAAATCTATGTAGATCGCTGAGTTCAATTGCAGATCTGATTAAAGTTTCTTTCCTATTCTCTCCCTCACAGTATCAGCATCCTCTCCCTACACTACTAACAGCAGAGTGACGTGCAGAGCTATGTGACTCCCGCTTATATAGAGGCTGGATCACATGCTGCACTGGCCAATCACAGCCATGCCATTAGTAGGCATGGCTGTGATGACTTTTAAGCAGACAAAGTTAAACGCTTGTTGATTGGCTGCTCTGCAACCTTTCAAAAAGTGCCAATAAATTGGCGAACACGAACCCAAACCCGAACTTTTACTGAAATGTTTGGGTTTGGGTCCGGTGTCCAAAATTCCTAAAGTTTGGTCCGAACCCTAACTTTACAGTTCGCTCAACCCTATTTGTTACCCCTTTTTCTCCTGAATATGGCAACACCCCAAATATGGTGGTAAACTGCTAGGGGCACATGACAGGACTTAAAATGGAAGGAGCACCATATGGCTTTTGCAGCACAGATTTTGATGGATTGTTTATCTTTTAAGTGATTGTTTTATGTGGGGGCTCATTTTTTGCAGGATGAGATAGAGGTTTGATTGGTACCATTTTGGGGTACATAAGACTTGGTAGCAAACTATATAAAAATGGTTGCTTTGGCTTTTTTTTTTTTTTTTTTTTTTTACAGCATTCACCTAAGGGGGAATATAATGTGATATTTTTATAGAGCAGGTTGTTATGGATGTGGTGATACCTAATATGTCTATCGTTTTTATTTAAGTTTTACACAGTGAAATCATTATTATTATTTTTTTTTTACCATAAGAGCAGTGATACAGGCAAATGGTGATGGACACAAGTTTGTGCCATACAGCATTAGATGATAATATGACAAGTAACATTAATACAAACAGGTGGGAGTCTGCACATTAAATCGAAGACACAGTCTGCATTGAATAGAATATATCTCAATAAAGGGTTAGAATCAGAGAATATTTCCTGAAGTCCATCCATAGTTTCCAAAGAGTGTGAAAGTTTCCATGAGAGTGGTTCTCCCAAGCGGACAGTTCTTCAAACCTGGAGATGTAATCAATCTTGTTAAACCAGTGATCGAGCGAGGGAA
Organism: Bufo gargarizans; assembly: GCF_014858855.1. Classification (NCBI taxonomy): domain Eukaryota; kingdom Metazoa; phylum Chordata; class Amphibia; order Anura; family Bufonidae; genus Bufo; species Bufo gargarizans. The sequence goes on from NC_058082.1 coordinate 577,698,130, forward strand.
GGTCAGGGGACAACCAATGCCGGGGTATCAGCAGGCAGGCAGCTGTCAATAGTTTATTGAAAAGTTTTAGGGGGAAGGAGCTAGGCAGGGGAGAATAGAGTCCCAAGAGAGCTAGCTTGGGAGAGGGGGAAATTAGAGTTTTGAAAATTGAATTGCATTGCTTAAAGATTTCAGACCACCATGATAAAATTGATGGACATGACCACCAGACATGATTAAATGTCCCTCTTCCGGACTCACACCTTCAGCATGCGTCTGTACCCGAAGAGGAGAAACGGCAAGTGACATCTGGAGTTTATACCATCTGGTAAGGAGTTTGTATCAGTTTTCCTGGATCCTGACGCATCTGGAGGAAGTGTGGCGCTCAATAAAGAGGCGTTGTTGTTCTTCTGTGGTAAAAGGTGTGCCCAGGTCCTTCTCCCAAGAACCAATGAAGGACGGTTTAGGCATAGAGACAGGGGAGGTGAGTCTCCTGTACATAAGGGAGATGAGTTTCCAGGGGGGAGAGATTGTACAGATCAAGCTTTCAAACCATGTCAGGGGCCTAAGCAGATCTTTGTATTGGACATGTTTGTAGATAAAGAAGTGGAGAAAGGAGATAAAGAATATGGAGGGAGTGACCATGGGGAAAAAACTCTGAATGGTAGTTCTATCAACCAGTTTGCCATCGTCTCCAAATAGGGAAATCACTGGTAATGTAGAATATCTGTTGAGGGAGGAAGGCTTTGTAGTAGTTCTGTCGGGGCTAGATTCAAAAGATCACTCACCTGGATAAGGGGAGAGGGTAAAGGGACAGCTAAAGACGATTTTTGAAATTTATCCCAAGCTTCCAATGTGGCCCTGATATTCAGATTATGATGGATAAGGTTCGGGTGGGAGTTTTTGGGGCGTATTAGAAGAACTCTAAATGATGATAGAAAGAATGAAGATTTCATTGCAACCCAGGACTTAAATGGAGTTTCTCTAAACCAGTCTATGGTTCTAGACAGTAAGCTGGCCATATTATATGCTGTAGGGTCAGGGAGATTGATACCGCCTGAAGATTTAGGTTTCTGCAGGATATGAAGGCTGATGCAGGCTTTTTTTTTGTTCCAAATGAACTTACAAATACAGTATCTCTATTAAAGGACTGGAAGTAAGTATTGGGGACAGGAAGAGGTAGGACCTGTTGCAGATAATTTATTCTAGGCAGGACAAGGGAAGTGAATACGTTTTTTCGGCCAAACCATGATAGCATTGGGAAATATAGGTTATTAATTTGAGATTGCTTGGAATGTAGTAGAGGGACATAGTTAAGATGGAACAGATTGGAGAGATCAGAACCAATTTTGATTCCTAGGTAAATTATGGTAGGTGAGTCCCAGTTGAAAGTTCAGATTTAGTGCGAGGGTTTAATCCTATATCCAGGAAATTGGATTTTTTCATATTAATTTTAAAGTTAGACAGCGGGCTAAAGCTTTTTTTTTTTTTTTTTTTGCATTTCACATATTTTTTTATTTTTTATTAATGAGTAAAAATTGACACATAACAATATGCGTAATAAAAGACAGTTGTCGAACAGAGTCGAGCAAGAACAAAATACACAATACAGTATATAGGTAGATATCACATATATTGAATGCATGTATGCAGTTACTGACATATAAGGAATGATGAGATGATGAGAAGGATGAAATAAATGAGACGCAAAAGACAAGAAAACATATGATTAAAATTTTCTATATCTTTCCCAATGTGCCCAGTTTATTTTAAATCTAGGGTGGGATCTATTTTCCCAAGACGCAATCTCCTCAAATCGGTATATAGCATCTACTTTGCTAACCCATAGGACCTCAGATGGGCTAAAGCTTTCTAATTGACCATAGATACGGGGCAGAGAGATAGAGGGGTTGGTGGTTAAGAGTAATAAATTGTCTGCAATGCCTTCGATCAGGGGGTCCTGGCGTATGGATTAAAGCAGAGGTTCCATAACCAGAACAAAGACTAGAGGGGAAAACGGGCAACCTTGGCGGGTTCCGTTCCTAATGGGGAAGAGAAGGTGTCATTTATCAGCACCGACGCAGAGGCATTAAAAAAGAACGCCTGTATAAAAGGGTCGGGGAGCCCAAATTTTATAAGAGCAAGGCGCATAAAGTCCCAATTGACTCTATCAAAAGCCTTTTTGGCGTCGGTGCTGACAAGGACTAATGGGCAGGGTTTCCTTTTAGCGTAAAAGATAGCATTCAGGATCCTCGTTGAGTTATCCTTACCCTACCTGCCGGTGACAAAACCTGTTTGGCCTCTGTGGATTAAGGAAGGTAGTAGCGGGGATAAGCGGTTAGCAAGTAATTTAGCCAGGAGTTTTAGGTCCAAGTTCATAAGGTTATAGGACAATCATTTTCACAATAAGCTGGATCTTTGTCAGTTTTGGGGATAATTGAAATATTTGCTCTGGTCATATCTGGGGTTAAGGGTATTCCTTTAAGAGACTGGTTAAAGAGTAAAAGTAAGTGAGGAGCGAGGGAGTCACTAAAGATGCGATAATATATGGCTGAGAGACCATCTGGTCCGGGAGCTTTGATTCTTGGGAGTTGTTTTATAGCTTCCTTCAATTCTTTGGTCGTAAAAGGGGATTCTAAGGAAATCTTTTGAGATTGATTTAAGTCTGGGAAGTATAGGGACTGAAGAAACCTTTAGGAATATTATATAGAGCGTGGTAGAAGTCTTGGAATTGAGAGGCTACATCTTTGGTTTTGATGGCAGTCCCCCCGTTTTTGGTGTAGAGTTTACATTTATGGTTTTGGGATCGTCTTTCTTTTATCCTATTCATCATGAATCTCGATGCCTTGAATTGAAAGTTGAGAAAGTGTTTAGCTGAAGCAGTATTTAATAGATTTTTAAATTCGGAACAGAGTCTGGTGAGATCAGCAAGTTGTGGGCCAGAGAGAGTTTGTTTATGTTGAGTCTCCAATTTTTTTATATTCAGGAGAAGATTATCAATTTGGGCCATTCTTAACTTTTTACTATGAGAACCTAAGCTAATAAGTTGCCCTCGCATATAGGCTTTATGGGTATCCACAGAGTGTGGGGAGAAGTTTCTGGAAGGGCGTTCAAAGTAAAGTCTTCCATGGCTTTTTTTGTTTGGAGACATGGTCTGGGTTAGAAAGGAGCTGCTCATTAAGTCTCCACCTAAATGCCCTGGGAGGGGTGATGCAGGCGGGAGACGGAAATAAATATAGGGGCATGGTCGGAAAGGTGGATTAATTCAATACAAGGGCTAAGACAAGATTGAATATGTTTCTTAGAAACTAATAAATAATCAAGTCTCTGATATGAACCATGTACATTCGAATAGAAGGTATAATCCCTTACAGAAGGGTTCAGCAATCTCCAAACGTGAATCAGGTGTAAATCAGCTAATGAATTGCTAATTGTTCGAAGTGCGCGTTTAGACAGTGCAGATTTGCTGGTGGATGAATGTAATACCGGGTCTAGAGTGAAGTTGAGGTCACCGCCTAGAACCACGGTACCTTCCTGAAAGGGGGTTATAATAGGGATAAGGCTTTTGAACCAGGCCACCTGGTCGACATTTGGGGGATATACATTTATAAAGGTGTACATACAGCTATCAATAGTACCCTTTAGTAGTAGGTACCTGCCTTCAGCGTCTTGTTAATGGGAACAGTATTGGAAAGGTATATTACTGCTAAATCCAATGCTGATCCCTCTGGAGGCAGATGAGTTTGACCCACAGTGGAACCACACTGGGAAACTGGAGCGAGAGAGATCCGGATATCTATTGAATATAAAATGGGTTTCCTGTAAAAGCAGAACTGAGGTCTGTTTCTTCTTCATAAAGGACAAAATTTTGCATCTTTTGGAAGGCGAGTTAAAGCCTTTGACATTAAATGAAGCAATCTTGAGACTAGTCATCATTTCAGTGTAGACATCCAGATCTAGCTCAACCAACCATAGCGGGACCACCTCGGACCAATGGGGACACAATGAATATCTCTGTGATGATTTGTTTAAGCAGAATACGGGAATGCAGACCCACCAATTAAAAGTGGTAACAGGTAAGGTAATAAAGAAAAACCATGAAAACAACAAAAAACAGTAACAAATGCGCGGTAGCGCAGGGTAGTATGATAATATCCAAGGTAGATATGGTAATCAGAAGAGTTATCACCCTAATATACAGCAGTAGTCATGCATAATACAAGTGGAACAATTAGTCGGGGGGGAGGGAAAAGGGAAGAAGATCAGCTGAGTGAAGGACCAGAAGTGTAACGAAAATAGAGTAAGTTAAAGGATGGAGAAAGTTGGGAAAGGAAGTGAGTATGGAGGAGAGGTAGACTAGAGAGAGAAATCAGACCCAAAGTTTGAGACTTCTCATTCTCCCATTGGTAGACGTCTTTGGGTGGAGAGGGATACTTCTCCCTTGTGCTTGACGAATTTGGGAGTGCTTTGCTTCTCCCAATGTTCGGCCGTAGGTAGGCTTGGGAGAGAAGAGAGGTCTTGTATTATGTCCCAGTTCTGGATATTCAGCGGGCCGATGTTCAGGTGATCGTATACTTGATCGAGGTCCGCATAAGAGGAGACAGCCAGCCTGCGACCTTCGTAGAAAAAAGATATGCCAAATGGAAAGGTTCATCTGTATAGGATTGCATGCGATCTGAGCCAGTCCATTACGGGCTTCAGGGCTTTCCTCTTTTGTAGAGTGATCTGAGCTAGGTCTTGAAAAATGGAGACAGTATATCCGTCCCAAGTCAACTCTCCCGTCTGGCGGGCTTTAGCAAGGCTAGCTCCTTTCACTGGGAAGGCAAGATATTTGCATATTATATCCCTCGAAGGGGCGTTTGTAGCCGGTTTAGGTCTTAGCGCCCTGTGGGCCCTTTCTAAAATCACATCATGGGCGGAGTCAGGTCCTAAAACGAATAGGCATATTTGAGTTACTGTATGAAGAATATCTCTGCACTTCCGGTATGCCGCGGAAGCGCAGATTATTGCGTCTTCCACAGTTTTCCTGGTCTTCCAGTGCACAGTATATAGAGTTCAAATTTGTTTGGATAGTGCCGATATGCTGGGAGACCGCTTGCTGGTGCTTCAGAATGGCAGACTAAGAGTCCTCGAGAGATTCCACTCTCCGCCCTATGTGTTTGATGTCCTGTTTGATGGCCGACAAGTCAGAGCTTATGGGTTCAAGGGCTGCTGATAGTGAGGACGTCAAGGTATCTTTAAAGTAAGCCCTGGAAAGTAGGAGTGCGTTTAGATCCTCATCTCCTTCTGGAGCGGCTTTGGGCTGGTCTTTCTGTGTGCGGCTGGTAGAGCGCGGGGAGACCGGCGCCATCTTGCCCTCACGCGCCACATAGACGGAGTCAGCTTTTTTAATAACCTTGTCCATTTCCCCTTTGTTCACCGAGTGTTTTTGTTGGTCGGGTCCTTCACCAGACTTAGGTCCCCCGATCTTCACCATAATGACTTCTCTAGGCTGAAATTACAAGCTAGTAAAGCGATTTTACACACGGAGCTGAACACTCACACAGCCATCTGCTGAGGGCCCTAGCTCCGCCCCACACTGAAATCATTTTTGAACAGAATAAAATCTTGTTTTTGTGTTGCCATTTTCTGAGGGCCATATTTTATAACTTTTTGGGCGATTGTCTTAGGTAGGGGCTCATTTTTTGCAAGATGACATGACAGTTTGATAGGTACCATTTTGGGGTACACAAGAGGAGGTGACCAGGAAATGGCTTTTTATGACACTGTTTTTATTTTTTACAGCATTCACCTGATGGGGTGGATTATGTGAGGGTAGCTGTGTGACCCTAGACCCCCAGGGTTGCTGCAGCTTGCCCCCCACACACATTTTTTTGGGCGCAAGCATTTTATTTTTTTTCTGCGTACACTGACTGTGGCCGGCACTTTTAGCGTCCGGCCACTATTAGCGCATCGCACACCACAGTTTGAATTCAAAATGATTTTTTTTTTACATTTTGGGGGCTTTTTTTTTCTGTTAGTTTTAGGGATAAGTAGGTGAACACCCGTGCCCCCACAAACACACAGACTAAATAAAGTTTTCCACGCACACACACACACTCCCCTGTGGCCCACCAGATGTTCTCAGCCGAGGAGGCATACGCCCAGCTTGCCTCCGACACCGAGAGCCCCAGTGAGGATGAGGATGACCCCACTTTCCTTTTGTCATCCGCGATGATAAACCCCCAAGGCGGCAGAGACGCCGCCAGGCAGAACAAGGGGACTGCCATGCCAGGGACCCTGTGGCCCATACTAGTACAAGCAGCTCTGCGGCTCGTACTAGTTTTCAGGACCACCAGTTAAGTCCTCCGGAGCCCTCTACCGGTGAACTTGCGTTGTATACCCCAGATGTTGGCCAACCAGGAATCCAGATTCCCACAGTGGGCTTCACTGAATATGACTATTTTATTCATTTTTTCAGTGACCACTTTGTGAATCTGATGGTGGAGCAAACGAACGTGTTCACCCAAAAGTTCATTGCTCAACACCCGGGCTCCCTTTTGGCTAGGGCCGGTGGCTGGACTCCGGTCAGTACAGCCGAGATGAGGAAGTTTTGGGGCCTCGTGCTAAACATGGGCCTAGTCTAAAAACCCAGTGTCAGGCATTACTGGAGTGGGGACGTTACCCTACTTTACAGTACGGCCATGACACGTACCCGGTTTGAGGCCATCCGGAAATGCCTGCATTATGCAGATAATGCAGCATGTCCCCCCAAGGTGATCCTGCCTATAATCGCCTGTACAAAATCAGGCCAGTCATCGATCACTTTGGGGCCAAATTTATGGAGGCCTATGTACCTGGAAAGGAGGTCTCCGTTGATAAGTCTCTCATTGCTTTAAATGGGAGACTAATTTTCCGCCAGTATGTTCCCTCTAAACGGGCGAGGTATGGCGTGAAGCTGTACAAACTTTGTGAGAGTACCTCAGGGTACACTTACAAGTTTCGTGTGTACGGGGGGGCGAGATTACCGTATTCAACCCCAAGAATGTCCCCCCACTCTGGGTGTTAGCGGGAAACTTGTGTGGGACCTTATGCACCCACTGCTAGATAAGTGTTACCACCTGTACGTGGATAACTTTTATTCTAGCATCCCCTTGTTCCAGTCCCTCGCCACCAGATCCATGTCCGCTTGTGGGACCGTGCGTAAAAATCAACTCCCTACCCACCCCCTCCAGGTACCTATCCCCAGTGTTGAGACTCGTGCCCTTACCAGTGAAAACCTGTTGTGGGTCAGATATAAGGACAAGAGGGATGTCCTTGTACTGTCCGGAATTCACAGGTAACGGCATCACCCCTGTCCCTGTGCAAGGTACCAGCGGCAACGGTCCTCAATCCCAATTGTATCGTCGACTACAATCGGTATATGGGAGGAGTTGATCAAGTCCTCAAGCCAGATAATGCCATGCGCAAAACCCGGGCATGGTACAAAAAAGTTGCAGTCTACTTGGTACAGGAGGACTCTTTTGTGCTAGTCCTGGAGCGCTGGCAACAAATTGGAAATCCCTCCATTTTTGTGAGGCAGTCCTCAAGGCCTTTTCTGACCGGGAAAGAGCAGGCCGGAGTACCTTGGGAACTGGAGGCGCCCGGATTGTCCCTGGCCAACACTTTCCAGGTGTGGTTCCCCCATACTGGAAAGAAGGGACGGACCTAAAAAAGGTGCAGAGCGTGTCACAGGAGGGGGATACGAAAGGACACCACCACTCAGTGTGACACGTGCCTCTGCATTATTGGTTGATCCAGGGAGTACCACACTTCCATGGAGTACTAAATTTATAATCCCCTTCCCCAATTTTAATTCCATTTAGCCACTGACAATCAAAAAAAACTATGGTTCTCAGACTTGAGACACAATTTTTTAAATTTTTTTTCAAAAATATTATTATTTTTTTTTATAAATAAAAAAGCAGACATATTAGGTATTGCCACGTCCATAAAAATCTTCTCTATAAAAATACCCCATGACCTAACCCCTCAGATGAACACGGTCAAAAAAAAAAAAAAACTGTGCAAAAAAAAGTATTTTTTGTCACCTTACATCACAAAAAGTGTAATAGCAAGCGATCAAAAAGTCATATGACTCCCAAAATAGTGTTAATAAAAGCGTCCTCTCATCCCCCAAAAATTTGCCCCTATCTAAGATAATCGGCTAAAAACAAAAAAAAACTAACTCTTAGACTATAGAGACACAAAATGTATTATTTTTTGTTTAAAAAGGATAATATAGTGTAAAACCTAAATAAATTAAAAAAATTGACATATTAGGTATCGCCGCGTCCATGAGAATCTGCTCTATAAAAATATCCCATGACCTAACCCCTCAAATGAACATGGTCAAAAAAAAAACCCAAAAAAACGGTGCAATAAGAGTTTTTTTTTGCCACCTTACATCACAAAAAGTGTAATAGCAAGCGATCAAAAAGTCATATGCTCCCCACAATAGTGCCAATAAAACCATCCTCTCATCCTGCAAAAATTGAGCCCCTACCTAAGATAATCGTCTAAAAACTTTAAAAAAAACGGACTCTTAGACTATGGAGATACTAAAATGTTTTTTTTTTTGTTTAAAAAAGGATAATATAGTGTAAAAGATAAATATAGTTAAAAAAGTAGACATATTAGGTATCACCGCGTCCGTAGGAATCTGCTCTATAAAATACCCCATGACCTAACCCCTCAGATGAACACGGTCAAAAAAATTAAATAAAAACTATGCCAAAACAGCTATTTTCAATTTTCATCTTTTTTTTTTTCCAGTATCAAAACAATGGTTAATAGCCAAACAAAACTTTATATTTATTACCCTGATCTTGCAGTTTACAGAAACACCCCATATGTGGTTGTAAACTGCTGTATGACCAAACGGCAGGACGCAGAAGGCATGGTTTCTGGAAGGCAGATTTTGATGGCCTTTTTTTTTTGGGCACCATGTCCCAATAGAACAACCCCTGATGCACCCCTAGAGTATAAACTCCATAAAAGTGACCCCATCTAAGAAACTACACCCCTCAAGGTATTAAAATCTGATTTTGCAAACTTTATTAACCCTTTAGGTGTTCCTCAACAGTTTATGGCAAATGGAGATGAAATTTCAGAATTTCTATTTTTGGTAACCTTGCCTCACAAAAATGTAATATAGAGCAACCAAAAATCATATGTACCCTAAAAATAGTCCAAACAAAACTGCCACCTTATCCCGTAGTTTCCAAAATGGGGTCACTTTTATGGAGTTTCTACTCTAGGGGTACATCAGGGGGTCTTCAAATGGGATATGGTGTAAATAAACCAGTCCAGCAAAATCTGCCTTCCAAAAACCACACCGTGCACCTTTCCCTCTACGCCCTACTGTGTGCTCGTACAGTCGTTTACAGCCACATATGGGGTGTTTCTACAAACTACAGAATCAGGGCAATAGATATAGAGTTTTGTTTGGCTGTTAACCCTTGCTTTGTTACTGGAAAAAAATTGATTAAAATGGAAAATTTGCCAAAAAATCTAAATTCTGAAATGTTATCTCCATTTGCCATTAACTCTTGTGGAACACCTAAAGGGTTAAGACGTTTGTAAAATCAGTTTTGAATACCTTGAGTGGTGTAGTTTCTAAAATGGCAGTCATTTTGGGTGGTTTCCATTATGTAAGCCTCACAAAGTGACTTCTGACCTGAACTAGTCGTTAAAAAGTGGGTTTTTGAAGATTTGCTTCTAAACTTCTAAGCCTTGTAACGTCCCCAAAAAATAAAATGGCATTCCCAAAAGGATCCAGACATGAAGTAGACATATGGGGAATGTAAAGTAATAACTATTTTTTGAGGTATTACTATGTATTATAGAAGTAGAGAAATTGAAACTTGGTAATTTGCAAATTTTTCTAACTTTTTGGTAAATTTGGTATTTTTTTTATAAATAAAAATAATACATTTTGACTCCATTTTACCAGTGTCAAGAAGTAAAATATGTGACAAAAAAACAATCTCAGAATGGCCTGGATAAGTAAAAGCGTGTTAAAGTTATTCACACATAATGTGACACTGGTCAGATTTGCAAAAAATGGCCTGGTCCTTAAGGTGAAATATGGCCGTGTCCTTAAGGGGTTAAGTAAGAATTTATACAAGTGTGCAATCCAAACCTTATGGTGTACACAGCATGACAATGCTTCACTTTTTATATGTGATAGGATCGAGGGGAGGGACAGCTACGTTCTGCACTGCTGCTGTTATGGTGTGGAGGATGTCCAAAGAGGAGGGGTTAGAAAAGGAGGTTAAGCGGCTAACAAGACAATGTAGAAGTGTCAATTGGACCTGGACTTTTTTCTGCAGTGCAGCCTTGGAGTAAAAAATATTAACCCATTGGGCCATGAACTGTCCTTCCCTGTAACAGCTACTCCAAGTGTCTACAATGATGTTCTTTTCGCTACAGAGTAAGGAACGGTTCACTTTCTCTGACACATGTGAGTAAAAGGCAGGGATGTTTTCTTGGGGGAAAAATGCTGCCATCAGCTCCCTTTAGGCAGAAGACTCTACTAAGTGGTATGTCAGTGGCTGTACTACCAGCCACTTGTACAGGTGGGAATTAAGTCTGCACCTTAATGGATTGCAAGGCGTATAGAGTTGTTTCCTGGCCACACATTATATTATTTATGGCTGACAACCAAATTGCAGGGGAAGCAGTAAGTCATAATGATGATGACAAGCACACTGTACTGTGCTGACAAGGACACTGTATGTCCTGGCTGCCACAAGTAAGACCGTAAGAAGGAGGAAACTCCTGTTGCACTAACTTGGTGGCTACTTCCATTTTGCACTGGATTAAGTGATACATCTTGACTATTTGCATAGTGAGTGGTGGGGTTTTGTTGCCTCTTAGGAAAAAAGAAGGTGCCCCATTAGAAGGCTGCAAGTAATGACAGAAAGGATGCAACTGAAAGACATCTCTTGGGTTGCAAGGTAGAGCAGCAGGAGGAATGCTGTGACCCCTGGCTCAAAGGCATGGTGTCAGTCCCAGCTGAGCCATTTAGTCCAGAAACTCATCCTCTTTGTTATCAATAATAATGTGGTGTCTTTCAGAAGCCAGGGAGAACTAAGACCTAATGTTACTTTTACTACTGGATAGATGGCTGATACTGCTACCTCAATTCTGGTTCTAGGAGGATGTGGTTCTAGGAGGACTAGGCCTGGGTTTTTCGTTTTGCACTCTTCCATTTTCCAGACATTTTATTATGAGGCCAATAAATAAAAAGTCATAGGTTTGTTAAACACACAGATTATTAAACAATACTAGCATGTTCCACAGTCTGTTTCAGATGCCTATTCAATTCACAAAATGGACAAGAATAGAACATGCTCTATTTTTTTGGAAGGGACAGCGGAACAGACATACTGGATGCGGACACCACATGGTCTGCTGATGGCATCTTTTGCAGCCCCATTTAAATGAGTGGATCCACCTCTGAACTGCAAAAAATGCGGATTGGATGTGGACCAAAATTATGGTCATGCACATCAAGCCTAAAAATTCCATTTTTGCAGTGAAACATGTTTGAACTACACACTTTGATGAAGTAATACTAGCCTTTCACTAATACTTGGGTAAGACAATTCCACATTTCTGCACTGATTATAAACATCTTTTGAACTAGACACTGTGATGCCTTTGCCTTCAGTAACATGGTTCCATTTTATTACTGATGTAAAGTGCATGTACTGCTGCTGTACTCTATCTACACCTCCTCTTAAAGCAATGTACTTGTTCAGTAACATGCCTATAGTAACAGAATCATGATATTATTATTATTATTATTATTATTATTATTATTATTATTATTATTGTTGTAAAATTATTCAAAGCTTTTTTTTTCTTTCAAATAATGTTCACAAAAACTCAGGTCCCACAGCAATTTTTTTTGCAGTGATGCCAGATGTCTTTTGAAATAGACTCTGTTATGCAGTTGCCTTCAGTAACATGGTTATAATTTGCATTACTGATTTGAAATGCGTAGGCTGCTGCTGTACCCTATCTAACCCTTATCTTGCAGAAATGCAAGTGTTCAGTAACAATAACAAACTGAGAGATTTTCAATTACAATTGTTAAATAGAAACTGGTTAAAAAAAAAAAGAAAAAGAAAAAAAGGAGAAATTCCTCAATGCTTACAAGAATGTAACTAAACTTCTTTCCAAAAGCAAACAATGTTATACAGATGTATCCAGCTAAACTTGACAGTACATGTCACAGTGACAAAAGCCATTGAAATCCATTGAAAAGTTAGTTATTGTTTTCTTGCCATGCTTTACATAAAGCGTTAAACATTAAGTTTAGCTTGGCTATATATATAAATCCGCTGCACTCGTCAGTTAGATGAAAAAATCTGGCTACTTTATTTGAACCCCATGCTAGGCCAAAGCCAGCATTCATACATTCCCCATGTATAAACAGTGTGGACCGCAGAAATCCTTTAGCAAATTCACACTGTAAAGGGGTAGAATTGTCTCATGACAGTGTCCCCCGACGGCTTATTGTTCCAATCACTGTCAGAGGAGTTGCCTCGTACCCTCAATATTCATCCTTATTGTGTTCAGGCCAATATTGTAGAGAACTTACCCCCCATGTTCTGGAGTAGCTGCTGGATATTTACAGTAGGAGTAATAGAGGTCTTGGCTGAAATGGAGTCTGTGTAGGTGCAGTTGGAGGAGTCGTCGGGTGGATGGAGAGTTAAAATCAATGGTTTCACATGGAGTACCACCTGCAGTACAAAAACAAAAAGAGAGACATTTGTGATATAGATAAAACCAACACAACAATAAGCTATTGTTGGGTACTATACTTATGTTACAATACTACGTAGCTAGGCCATATATAGGAGGCATGGTGGATGCAACCGGGGAATAAGTCACTACAAAAAGATGCTTAAATTGAAGTCTTTATTGAGTTCTTTCGGTTCCAATGTGTCCAGTTTGTGGATCCATTACAGTTCAAGTTTTTAAAGGAGAGTCTCTCCGCCCCCTCCCCTTCGAAGTTGCGGGATCCCATCAATGACCTGAAACCTCAGTTGTGAGATATTGTGTCCAAATTTGGAAAAATGTTTTGGGACCGGTAGTTCCAGAACGGATTTGCGAACTTATGCTGGGTGAGTCTTTTTTTTTACCTCCTCTGTGGTCTCACCCACATATAGTAGTCCACAAGGGCATTGTAAGATGTAAATAACAAATGAGGAATTACATGTTTATAGTTATTTAATGTGGTACCTAGTACCAGTCCGAGGGTGTACAAACAAATTGCCCTTTATCATGTTATTACAGTGGCAACAACCCAAGCATGGGAAGCTGCCTGTTCTTTTACTGTTGGGGTGGGGTAAAGGAGTCTGCATGGACTAGCCTATCCCATAGATTAGTATCTCTCCTATATGAAAACAGTGGGGGATTCTGAAACTCAGGAATTTTTGGATAAGCTTGGGTCAGTAATTTCCAATTTTTTTTTTTAATGATCGTCGAAATCTCATTACTGAGGGGAGTGTATTTAGAGACAAATGGGACTTTTTTGTAGCTGTTCTTTAAGTTTCTCTTTTCTAATGAGCCATTGTCTGGTCATATTTTGATCTTTATCCTCATATCTTTTTACCAATTGTGGGTGATACCCTATTTAACCAATCACTGGTAACAGGAGTCGTCCCAGAAGATTGGAAATTAGCAAATGTTGTGTCCATTCATAAGAAAGGTAGTAGGGAGAAATCGGGCAACTATAGGTCAGTAAGCCTGACATCAATAGTGGGGAAATTAATGGAAACCATACTTAAGGAGAGGATTGTGGAACATCTAAAATCCCATGGATTGAAAGATGAAAAACAGCATGGGTTTACTTCAGGAAGATCATATCAAACTAATCTTATTGATTTTTTTGATTGTGTGACTAAAATAATAGATGGCGGATGTACAGTAGACATCGCTTATTTAGACTTTAGTAAGGCTTTTGATACTGTCCCACATAGAAGGCTAATCAATAAATTAGAGTCTTTGGGCTTGGACTTCCATATTGTTGAATAGTGTTGATCACGAATATTCGAATTTCGAATTTTTATCGCGAATATAGGTACTTCGAAAATTCGCGAATATTTCGAATATAGTTATATATATTCGCAATTTCGAATATTCGAATTTTCCTGATTTTTTTTTTATTATTTTATTTTTTCTTTCCGATTTTTTTTTTTAAAATCAGTTCACATGATTCCTTCCTGCTTCTAGCTTGTGGGCCAATAAGAAGGCTGCAATATACTTGACTTTAGGAGTAGTGATGAGCGGCAGGGGTCATATTCGAAAATGCACGATTTTTTTTTCTTGAAAAAAATCGGCAAGGTAATGATTGTGTAATATGCAAATTTTCGTAATTCGAATTTTCGGATTCGAATTTTTATTGCGAATTTTTCAACTTTTAGACAAAGAAGATTATAGCACTATATTAGCTAAATTGCTCTATATTCGTTTTTTCGAATATTCGCTATATTGCTATATATTCTTGTTTTAGAATATTACAAATATTCGAAAAAAACGAAGTTATAGCAATATAGCGAATATTCGAAAAAAAACGAATATAGAGCAATTTAGCTAATATAGTGCTACAATCTTTTTTGTCTAATAGTTGTAATTTTTTTCTCATCTGAAGTTCAGATTGGAAAAAAATTGCAACTATAAAAAAAAGATTATAGCACTATATTAGCTAAATTGCTCTATATTCGTTTTTTTTCGAATATTCGCTATATTGCTATATATTACGAATATTATAGCAATATAGCGAATATTCATAAAATCGAATATAGAGCAATTTAGCTAATATAGTGCTATAATCTTCTTTGTCTAATAGTTGTGTTGAAAAATTCGCAATAAAAATTTCGAATCTAAAAATTCGAATTACGAAAATTCGCATATTACACAATCATTACCTTGCCGATTTTTTTCAAGAAAAAAAATCGCGAATTTTCGAATTTTCGAATATTCGACGAATATTCTAAAAATATTCGCGAAATATCGCGAATTCGAATATGACCCCTGCCGCTCATCACTATTGTTGAATGGATTATGCAGTATCAGAGGGACAGACATCAGAGGGTCGTAGTCAATGGAGTATATTCAGACCATGGTCTTGTTACCAGTGGGGTACCTCAGGGATCTGTTCTGGGACCCATATTGTTTAATATCTTTATCAGCGAAATTGCAGAAGGCCTCAATGGTAAGGTGTGTCTTTTTGCTGATGACACAAAGATTTGTAACAGGGTTGATGTTCCTGGAGGGATACACCAAATGGAAAAGGATTTAGGGAAACTAGAAGAATGGTCAAAAATCTGGCAACTAAAATTTAATGTTGATAAGTGCAAGATAATGCACATGGGTGTAAAAACCCAAAAGCAGAATATAAAATCAGTGATACAGTCCTAACCTCAGTATCTGAGGAAAGGGATTTAGGGGTCATTATTTCAGAAGACTTAAATGTAGGCAGACAATGTCATAGAGCAGCAGGAAATGCTAGCAGAATGCTTGGGTGTATAGCAAGAGGAATTACCAGTAGAAAGAGGGGAAGTGATCATGCTGCTCTACAGAGCACTAGTGAGACCTCATTTGGAGAATTGTGCTCAGTACTGGAGACCATATCTCCAGAAGGATATTGATACTTTGGAGAGAGTTCAGAGAAGAACTTCTAAACTAGTACATGGATTGCAGGATAAAACTTACCAGGAAAGATTAAAGGACCTTAACATGTATAAGACGAGACAGAGGGGATATGATAGAAACCTTTAAATACATAAAGGGGATCAACAAGGTAAAAGAGGATAGAATATTTAAAAGAAGAAAAACTGCTACAAGAGGACATAGTTTTAAATTAGAGGGGCAAAGGTTTAAAAGTAATATCAGGAAGTATTATTTTACTGAGAGAGTAGTGGATGCATGGAATAGCCTTCCTGCAGAAGTGGTAGCTGCAAATACAGTGAAGGAGTTTAAGCATGCATGGGATAGGCATAAGGCCATCCTTCATATAAGATAGGGCCAGGGGCTATTCATAGTATTCAGTATATTGGGCAGACTAGATGGGCCAAATGGTTCTCATCAGCCGACACATTCTATGTTTTTATGTTTCTATGTTTCCATGAATTTCTGGGTCATTTCTTCTGATCTAGTTTGAATATTTTGTTCTTCGCTTACTATCCTCCTAACTCTGCATTGGACATAGAACTCATCTTTGAATAAAAAGTAGTTGCAGGTAAATATGACTTCCAGGAGTGACAAAATTAATTGTATCCTCTGTAGTGTGTAATGAGAGCTGTTTAGTCTATATTGTACCACTTCTAAGCCCTTGTGGTGCTCTATTCTGGTGTACAGGCTTACTATGTAAAACAAGACTAGTAAATTGCCATCTGTAAAGTCAAGTTCTTCCAGTTTGATTAGAAAGTGGGAGATATCCCTGACAAAAGAAGTGGCTAAGGTGGCAAATTCTTTCAGGATTTTATCAAGGATGGCAGCTATTGGGGATAAAATGGAATTAATCCCTGATACAATTGTGCTTTCCCGGCGGTTATCCATATTTTTGTGGATTTTTGGTAAGATGTAGAGGACTGGCGTGATAGGATTTGTTGCAATCGAGGTAGTCATGGAGGGAATTATTTATGATGTCATCAGAAAATGCGTCATCGACCATTAGTTTAATTCTACGTGTGATCCCAAATTTAGGATCATGGTCGACTTGGTGGTATACTGATGTATCATTAAGCTGTCGTATGACTTCCTGTTCATATTTGGCAGTATCCATAATTATTATGGTGCCCCCTTATCAGCCGGTTTTATGGTGATATCCTTCATGCAACTCAACTGTTCAAGGGTCTCACTCTCTATTCTTGTGAGATTTGATCTAAATTTCAAATGTGGGGTTTGTTCTTTTAGTTTGTCAATGTCCTTCCGCACTAAAGAAATGTATGCTTCTATCACAATGTTATTGGGGGTGGATAGAAGTTACTTTTTGTGTGCAGATTAACATTTTTTTAATGTCATGATTAGGGTTGAGCGAACCCGAACTGTAAAGTTTGGGTTCGTACCGAACTTTAGGATTTTGGGACCCCAAACCCGAACATTTCCGTAAAAGCTTGGGTTCGGTGTTCGCCGCTTTCTTGGCGCTTTTTGAAAGGCTGCACAGCAGCAAATCAACAAGCGTCAGACTACTTGCCCCAAAAGGCCATCACAGCCATGCCTACTATTGGCATGGCTGTGATTGGCCAACTGCAGCATGTGACCCAGCCTCTATTTAAGCTGGAGTCACGTAGCGCCGCCCGTCACTCTGCTCGGATTAGTGTAGGGATAGGCTGCAGCTGCTGTGAGGGAGAGATCAGGGAGAAATATTATGAAGACCTGCTTCTTTACTCAGCGATCTACAGCAAATATGTTTTGTGGGTGCAGTGCACAATTGTTTTAAGCCTGCCCTGAGCCAACTACTACTGAAAACGAACTTTTTTTCCTTCAGTTAGTCAATATCATTACATAATCGGCAGCCATTTTATGCAACGATAGTGCACCAGCACAGGATATCTGCATGTCTGCAAGTCTAGAAATACTGCTTTGAGTCACTGGGGTTAAAAAAAACTAACTTTTTTTCATAAAATGCACATCTAGGATTATCGCTGCATAAGTGACTGTTTAATTTTGGTGTCACGGTGGACAGGATACAAGATACATAGAATACCACCAAACAAGTGTCTAGGCAAGAAGCTGGGAATAAAGGTCACCTCCTGAAAAATCCCTACCAGCTCTCCCTAGACTTCTATGCCCACGTTCAGACCCTGAAGGTGGGAATGAACGTGTCCCCGTGCCTAGGCTGAAGATTCCCTACAATCCCTAAGATGGTGAAAGGGGGAAAGAGGCAGCCTGCTCCCTCAGGACCTGGACGGGGCAGGTGTCTCTCTAACAGCCTAGACAGACAATCACAAGAAAAACAAAAACCAACTTATCTTGTTACTGAGCAGGAACAGCAAATCCATCCTTCCGTTCTTTCTTCCACTGAGTAAGACAGAAGCTATAACCCGCACAGGACACTGGGAGTGGGCATAATTTAAACTCATACCAACAACCCCACCCAGTGCACCTGAAGGGAAGCAGATACAGCTCAACACCAAAACAAAAACAAAAGGCTACACATGTACTGCTAACCTGGCAGACCTCCGCACATAACCTGAGCAGGGCATGACATTAGGCCAGAAATACGGCTTTCTCATACTGGGGGATAGTGGGGTGAAAAAAAAACATCTGTTTCATATAGTGCACATCTAGGATTATAGGACTGTTCATTTTAGGCCAGAAATACGGTTTTGCTAACTGGGGTAAAAAAAAAACTCTGATATACTGCACATCTGGGATTAGAGGTGCATAAGTTACTATGAAATTTAAGCCACAAATACAGCTTTTGCTTACTGGGGTTAAAAAAAAAATATTAGTTTCATATAGTGCACATCTAGGATTATAGGTGCATAAGTAACATAGTAACATAGTACATAAGGCAGAAAAAAGACATTTGTCCATCCAGTTCGGCCTGTCATCCTGCAAGTTTATCCAGAGGAAGGCAAAAAAAAACTGTGAGGTAGAAGCCAATTTTCCTCACTTTAGGGAAAAAAAAAATTCCTTCCCGACTCCAATCCGGCAATCAGAATAACTCCCTGGATCAACGATCCCTCTCTAGTAGCTATATCCTGTAATATTATTACACTCCAGAAATACATCCAGGCCCCTCTTGAATTCCTTTATTGTACTCACCATCACCACCTCCTCAGGCAGAGAGTTCCATAGTCTCACTGCTCTTACCGTAAAGAATCCTCTTCTATGTTTGTGTACAAACCTTCTTTCCTCTAGACGCAGAGGATGTCCCTCGTCACAGTCACAGTCCTGGGGATAAACAGATGATGGGAGAGATCTCTGTACTGACCCCTGATATATTTATACATAGCAATTAGATCTCCCCTCAGTCGTCTTTTTTCTAAAGTGAATAACCCTAATTTTGATAATCTTTCAGGGTACTGTAGTTGCCCCATTCCAGTTATTACTTTAGTTGCCCTTCTCTGGACCCTCTCCTGCTCTGCTATGTCTGCCTTGTTCACTGGAGCCCAGAACTTTACACAGTACTCAATGTGTGGTCTGACTAATGATTTGTAAAGTGGTAGGACTATGTTCTCATCACGGGCATCTATGCCCCTTTTGATGCAACCCATTATCTTATTGGCCTTGGCAGCAGCTGCCTGACACTGGTTTTTGCAGCTTAGTTTGCTGTTTATTAAAATTCCTAGATCCTTTTCCATGTCAGTGTTACCGAGTGTTTTACCATTTAGTATGTACGGTTGACTTGCATTATTCCTTCCCATGTGCATAACTTTACATTTGTCAGTGTTAAACCTCATCTGCCACTTATCTGCCCAAGCCTCCAATCTATACAGATCCCTCTGTAGTAGTATACTGTCCTCTTCAGTGTTAATTACTTTACACAGTTTAGTATTATCTGCGAAAATTTATATTTTACTATGCAAGCCTTCTACAAGATCATTAATAAATATATTGAAGAGAATAGGGCCCAATACTGACCCCTGAGGTACTCCACTAGTGACAGTGACCCAATCTGAGTATGTACCGTTAATAACCACCCTCTGTTTTCTATCACTGAGCCAGTTACTTACCCACATACAGACATTTTCTCTCAGTCCAAGCATTCTCATTTTATATAATAACCTTTTATGTGGTACAGTGTCAAACGCTTTGGAGAAGTCCAGATACACGACATCCATTGATTCGCCGCTGTCAAGTCTAGAACTTACCTCCTCATAGAAACTGATTAAATTAGTTTGACATGATAGATCCCTCACAAAGCCATGCTGATATGGCGTTATTTGCTTATTTCCGTTCAGATGCTCTAACATATCATCCCTCAGAAAACCTTCAATAAGTTTACCCACAACAGATGTTAAATTTACCGGCCTATAGTTTCCAGGCTCTGTTTTTGGACCCTTTTTGAATATTGGCACCACATTTGCCATGCGCCAATCCTGTGGGACATTCCCTGTCAGTATAGAGTCTGCAAATATCAGAAATAAGGGTCTGGCTATGACATTACTTAATTCCCTTAGGATACGGGGGTGTATGCCATCCGGTCCTGGCGATTTGTCTATTTTAATCTTTTTAAGTCGCTGTTGTACTTCTTCCTGGGTCAGACAGGACACTTTTAATGGGGAATTTATTTCAACATTCAGCATTTCATCTGACAGTTTATTTTCCTCAGTGAATACATTGTGAGTGTCACATTTAGGCCATAAATACGGCTTTGGCATACTGGGTGAAACAAACCCCTCTGTTTCATATAGTGCACATCTAGGATTATAGGTTCATAAGGGACTGTTCATTTTAGGCCGGAAATACGGCGTTTGCTTACTGGGGTTATAAAACCTTCTGATATACTGCACATCTGGGATTAGAGGTGCATAAGTGAGTGTCAAATTTAGGCCAGAAATATGGCTTTGGCATACTGGGGAATATTGGGTGAAACAAACCCCTCTGTTTCATATAATGCAAATCTAGGATTATAGGTGCATAAGGGACTGTTCATTTTAGGCCAGAAATACGGCTTTTGCTTACTGGGGTTAAAAAACCCTCTGATATACAGCACATATGGGATTAGAGGTGCATAAATTACTGTGAACATTAGGCCACAAATACAGATTTTGCTTACTGGGGTAAAAAAAAAAAACTCTGATATACTGCACATCTGGGATTAGAGGTGCATAAGTTACTGTGAAATTTAGGCCAAAAATACAGCTGTCATATAGAGTTTAAAAAACAAAAAATAGTGCAATACCCTACATCAGGGTTTTTATTGGCGGTTAATTATTTTTTAACAGACTTAACCACTTTTTACTTTGCTTGGTGAATGCTAACTATGAGGCAAACATCTAATAAGGGACGCGGTCATGGTCGTAGTGGTGGTGGTGTTGGTGGAGCCTCTGGTGCAGGGAGAGGACGTGGCCGTTCTGCCACACTACACGTCCTACTGAACCTACTACCTCAGGTCCCAGTAGCAACCAGAATCTACAGCGCTATTTGGTCGGGCCTAATTCCGTTCTAAGGATGGTAAGGCCTGAGCAAGTACAGTCGATTGGGTGGCCGACAGTGCATCCAACAGGTTCACATTATCTCCCACGCAGTCTTCTGCAGAAAGTGCACAGGTGGTGCCTGAAACCCATGCCCATCAGTCTGTCACATCACCCCCGTGCATATCGGGGAACCTGTCTGAGCCTCAAGTCATGCAGCAGTCTCTTATGCTGTTTGAAGACTCTGCTGGCAGGGTTTCCCAAGGGCATCCACCTAGCCCTTCCCCAGGGGTGGAAAACATAGAATGCATTGATGCACAACCACTTATGTTTCCTGATGAGTAGAGTTGAGCGAACCCGAATGGTAAAGTTCGGGTTCGTACCGAACTTTAGGGTTTTCGGCACCCGAACCCGAACATTTACGTAAAATTTCGGGTTCGGTGTTCTGCGATTTTTATGGTGCTTTTTGAAAGGCTGCAAAGCAGCCAATCAACAAGCATCATACTACTTGCCCCAAAAGGCCATCACAGCCATGCCTACTATTGGCATGGCTGTGATTTGGCCAACTGCAGCATGTGACCCAGCATCTATTTAAGCTGGAGTCACGTAGCGCCGCCCGTCACTCTGCTCGTATTAGTGTAGGGAAAGGTTGCAGCTGCTGTGAGGGAGAGATCAGGGAGAAATCTTATTAAGAACTGGTTTATGTACTCAGCAATCTACAGAAAAATGTTTTGTGGGTGCAGTGCACAATTTTTTGAAGCCTGCCCTGAGCCAACTACTGCTGAAAACGAACTTTTTTTTCTTCAGTTAGTCAATATCAATACATGATCGGCAGCCATTTTATGCAATGATAGTGCACCAGCATAGGCTATCTGCAAGTACAAAAATACAGCTTTGGCATACTGGGGTGAAAAAACATATACTAATATACTGCACATCTGGGATTAGACAAGCATAAGTGACTGTCACATTTAGGACAGAAATACAGCTTTTTGGTTAGGGTGAAAAAAGCCTCTAATATACTGCACATCTGGGATTAGACAAGCATAAGTGACTGTCACATTTAGGACAGAAATACAGCTTTTTGATTAGGGTGAAAAAAGCATCTAATATACTGCACATCTGGGATTACACATGCATAGGTGACTCACATTTAAGACAGAAATAACTTTACATTAAGGCCATAAATATGCTTTGGCATACTGGGGTGAAAAAAGCCTCTGATATACTGCACATCTGGGATTAGACAAGCATAAGTGACTGTTACATTTAGGACAGAAATACAGCTTTTTGGTTAGGAATAAAAAACCCTCTAATATACTGCACATCTGGGATTACACATGCATAAGTGACTGTCACATTTAGGCCATAAATACGGCTTTGGCATACTGGGGTAAAAAAACCTCTAATATACTGCACATCTGGGATTACACGTGCATAAGTGACTGTCACATTTAAACCAGAAATACGGCTTTGGCATACTGGGGTAAAAAACCCTCTAATATACTGCACATCTGGGATTACACGTGCATAAGTGACTGTCACATTTAGGACAGAAATACAGCTTTTTGGTTAGGGTGAAAAAACCCTCTAATATACTGCACATCTGGGATTAGACAAGCATAAGTGACAGTCACATTTAGGCCAGAAATACGGCTTTTTGGTTACTGGGGTGAAAAAAGCCTCTAATATATTGCACATCTGGGATTACACATGCATAAGTCAGTGTCACATTTAGGCCATAAATACAGTTTTGGCATACTGGGGTAAAAAAAAGCCTCTTATATACTGCACATCTGGAATTACACTTGCATAAGTGACTGTCACATTTAGGACATAAATACAGATTTTTGGTTAGGGTGAAAGAACCCTCTAATATACTGCACATCTGGGATTACACGTGCATAAGGGACTGTCACATTTAGGCCATAAATAAGGCTTTGGCATACTGGGGTAAAAAACCCTCTAATATACTGCACATCTGGGATAACACGTGCATAAGTGACTGTCACATTTAGGCCAGAAATATGGCTATTGCATACTGGGGTAAAAAAGCCTCTCATATACTGCACATCTGGGATTACACATGCATAAGTGACTGTCACATTTAGTACAGAAATATAGTTGTGGCCAAAAGTTTTGAGAGTTACATAAATATTGGAAATTATAAAAGTTGCTGCTTAAGTTTTTATAATAGCAATTTGCATATACTCCAGAATGTTATGAAGAGTGATCAGATGAATTGCATAGTCCTTCTTTGCCATGAAAATTATCTTAATCCCAAAAAAACCTTTCCACTGCATTTCATTGCTGTCATTAAAGGACCTGCTGAGATCATTTCAGTAATCGTCTTGTTAACTCAGGTAAGAATGTTGACGAGCACAAGGCTGGAGATCATTATGTCAGGCTGATTGGGTTAAAATGGCAGACTTGACCTGTAAAAAGGAGGGTGATGCTTGAAATCATTGTTCTTTCATTGTTAACCATGGTGACCTGCAAAGAAACGCGTGCAGCCATCATTGCATTGCATAAAAATGGCTTCACAGGCAAGGATATTGTGGCTACTAAGATTGCACCTCAATCAACAATTTATAGGATCATCAAGAACTTCAAGGAAAGAGGTTCAATTCTTGTTAAGAAGGCTTCAGGGCGTCCAAGAAAGTCCAGCAAGCGCCAGGATCGTCTCCTAAAGAGGATTCAGCTGCGGGATCGGAGTGCCACCAGTGCAGAGCTTGCTCAGGAATAACAGCAGCAGGCAGGTGTGACTTTTGGAAGATGGCCTAGTGTCAAGAAGGGCAGCAAAGAAACCACTTCTTTCCAAAAAAAACATCAGGGACAGATTAATCTTCTGCAGAAAATATGGTGAATGGACTGCTGAGGACTGGGGCAAAGTCATATTCTCCGATGAAGCCTCTTTCCGACTGTTTGGGGCATCAGGAAAAAGGCTTGTCCGGAGAAGAAAAGGTGAGCGCTACCATCAGTCCTATGTCATGCCAACAGTAAAGCATTCTGAGACCATTCATGTGTGGGGTTGCTTCTCATCAAAGGGAGTGGGCTCACTCACAATTTTGCCCAAAAACACAGCCATGAATAAAGAATGGTACCAAAACACCCTCCAACAGCAACTTCTTCCAACAATCCAACAACAGTTTGGTGAAGAACAATGCATTTTACAGCACGATGGATCATCGTGCCATAAGGCAAAAGTGATAACTAAGTGGCTCAGGGACCAAAACGTTTAAATTTTGGGTCCATGGCTTGGAAACTCCCCAGATCTTAATCCCATTGAGAACTTGTGGTCAATCCTCAAGAGGCGGGTGGACAAACAAAAACCCACTAATTCTGACAAACTCCAAGAAGTGATTATGAAAGAATGGGTTGCTATCAGTCAGGAATTGGCCTAGAAGTTAATTGAGAGCATGCCCAGTCGAATTGCAGAGGTCCTGGAAAAGAAGGGCCAACACTGCAAATACTGACTCTTTGCATAAATGTCATGTAAGGCCATAAATACGGCTTTTTGATTACTGGGGTGAAAAAAGCCTCTAATATATTGCACATCTGGGATTACACGTGCATAAGTGACTGTCACATTTAGGACAGAAATACGGCTTTGGCATACTGGGGTAAAAAAAAACTCATCTGGGATTACACGTCCATAAGTGACTGTCACATTTAGGACAGAAATACAGCTTTTTGGTTAGGGTGAAAAGACCCTCTGATATACTCCACATCTGGGATAAGACATGCATAAGTGAGTGTCACATTTTGGCCACAATTACTGCTGTCATATAGAGTTAAAAAAAAAAAATAGAGTGCAATACCCTATATCAGGGTTTATATTTGCGGTTAATAATTTTTAACATACTTAACCACTTTTTATTTTGCTTTGTGAACGCTAACTATGAGGCAAACATCTAATAAGGGACTTGGTCATGGTCGTGGTGTTGGTGGAGCCTATGGTGCAGGAAGAGGACGTGGCCGTTCTGCCACAGCTACACGTCCTACTGAACCTACTACCTCAGGTCCCAGTAGCCACCAGGCTGGGTGGCCGACAGTGGATCGAGCATGTTCACATTATCTCCCACCCAGTCTTCTGCAGAAAGAGCACAGGTGGCGCCTGAAACCCATGCCCATCAGTCTGTCACATCCCCCCGTGCATATCGGGGAACCTGTTTGAGCCTCAAGTCACGCAGCAGTCTCTTATGCTGTTTGAAAACTCTGCTGTCAGGGTTTCCCAAGGGCATCCACCTAGCCCTTTTCCAGGGGTGGAAGACATAGAATGCACTGATGCACAACCACTTATGTTTCCTGATGAGGACATGGGAATACCACCTTAGCACATCTCTGATGATGACGAAACACAGGTGCCAACTGCTGCATCTTTCTGCAGTGTGCAGACCGAAAGGAAGGCCAGGGAGGAAGACTGGGTGGAAGACGATGCAGGGGACGATGAAGTCCTAGACCCCACATGTAGGGATGAGCGAACTCGAACATTTTCGTAAAAGTCCGGGTTCGGGTTTGGTGTTCGTCGCTTTCTTGGCGCTTTTGTGACGCTTTCTTGGCGCTTTTTGAAAGGCTGCAAAGCAGCCAATCAACAAGCGTCATACTACTTGCCCCAAGAGGCCATCACAGCCATGCCTACTATTGGCATGGCTGTGATTGGCCAGAGCACCATGTGACCCAGCCTCTATTTAAGCTGGAGTCACATAGCGCCGCCCGTCACTCTGCTCTGATTAGCGTAGGGAGAGGTTGCGGCTGCGACAGTAGGGCGAGATTAGGCAGATTAACTCCTCCAAAGGACTTGATTAACTGATCGATCTGCAGCTGTGGATCATTGAGCTGCTGATCCTCAATTGCTCACTGTTTTTAGGCTGCCCAGACCGTTTGTCAGTCACTTTTTTCTGGGGTGATCGGCGGCCATTTTGTGTCTTGTGGTGCGCCAGCACAAGCTGCGACCAAGTGCATTTAACCCTCAATGGTGTGGTTGTTTTTTGGCTAAAGCCTACATCAGGGTGAAGCTGTCACACCAAGTGCATTTAACCAGCAATAGTCTGTTTATTTTTTGGCCATATACTACATCAGGGGCAAGCTGCGCCCGTCACCAAGTGCATTTAACCCTCAGTAGTGTGGTTGGTCAAGCTGACACACCAAGTGCATTTAACCAGCAATAGTCTGTTCATTTTTTGGCCATATACTAAATCAGGGGCAAGCTGCGCCCGTCACCAAGTGCATTTAACCAGCAATAGTCTGTTCATTTTTTGGCCATATACTACATCAGGGGCAAGCTGCGCCCGTCACCAAGTGCATTTAACCCTCAGTAGTGTGGTTGGTCAAGCTGTGACACCAAGTGCATTTAACCAGCAATAGTCTGTTCATTTTTTGGCCATATACTACATCAGGGGCAAGCTGCGCCCGTCACCAAGTGCATTTAACCCTCAGTAGTGTGGTTGGTCAAGCTATCACACCAAGTGCATTTAACCAGCAATAGTCTGTTCATTTTTTGGCCATATACTACATCAGGGGTAAGCTGCGCCCGTCACCAAGTGCATTTAACCCTCAGTAGTGTGGTTGGTCAAGCTGTGACACCAAGTGCATTTAACCAGCAATAGTCTGTTCATTTTTTGGCCATATACTACATCAGGGGCAAGCTGCGCCCGTCACCAAGTGCATTTAACCAGCAATAGTGTGGTTATTTTTTGGCCATATCCCAGTCTAATTCTGTCACTAAATCCATACCGGTCACCCAGCGCCTAAATACTAGGCCTCAAATTTATATCCCGCTAAATCTCTCGTTACCGCTGTCCTGTTGTGGCTGGGAAAGTTATTTAGTGTCCGTCAAAGCACATTTTTTGATCTGGGTTGAAATACAATTCCCAATTTAGCAATTTCATAATTTAGTGGTTTCTGCTGTATCAGAGCTATTTGAAATCTATCCCTAAAAGGGTATATAATATTCAAGGTGCACATAGGGTCATTCAGAATAACTTCACACACACACGCTACTGTGCATATCCCAGTCTAATTCTGTCACTAAATCCATACCGGTCACCCAGCGCCTAAATACTAGGCCTCAAATTTATATCCCGCTAAATCTGTCGTTACCGCTGTCCTGTTGTGGATGGGCAAGTTATTTAGTGTCCGCCAAAGCACATTTTTTGTTCTGGGTTGAAATACAATTCCCAATTTAGCAATTTCATAATTTAGTGGTTTCTGCTATATCAGAGCTATTTGAAATCTATCCCTAAAAGGGTATATAATATTCAAGGTGCACATAGGGTCATTCAGAATAACTTCACACACACACGCTACTGTGCATATCCCAGTCTAATTCTGTCACTAAATCCATACCGGTCACCCAGCGCCTAAATACTAGGCCTCAAATTTATATCCCGCTAAATCTCTCGTTACCGCTGTCCTGTTGTGGCTGGGAAAGTTATTTAGTGTCCGTCAAAGCACATTTTTTGTTCTGGGTTGAAATACAATTCCCAATTTAGCAATTTAAAAATATAGTGGTTTCTGCTGTATCAGAGCTATTTGAAATCTATCCCTAAAAGGGTAGATCATATTGAAGGTGCACATAGGGTCATTCAGAATAACTTCACACACCCGCTACTGTGCATTTCCAAGTCTAATTCTGTCACTAAACCCATACCTGTCACCCAGCGCCTAAATACTAGGCCTCAAATTTATATCCCGCTAAATCTCTCGTTACCGCTGTCCTGTTGTGGCTGGGAAAGTTATTTAGTGTCCGTCAAAGCACATTTTTTGTTCTGGGTTGAAATACAATTCCCAATTTAGCAATTTAAAAATTTAGTGGTTTCTGCTGTATCAGAGCTATTTGAAATCTATCCCTAAAAGGGTAGATCATATTAAAGGTGCACATAGGGTCATTCATAATAACTTCACACACCCGCTACTGTGCATTTCCAAGTCTAATTCTGTCACTAAACCCATACCTGTCACCCAGCGCCTAAATACTAGGCCTCAAATTTATATCCCGCTAAATCTCTCGTTACCGCTGTCCTGTTGTGGCTGGGTAAGATTTTTAGTGTCCGTCAAAGCACATTTTTTGTTCTGGGTTGAAATACAATTCCCAATTTAGCAATTTAAAAATTTAGTGGTTTCTGCTGTATCAGAGCTATTTGAAATCTATCCCTAAAAGGGTAGATCATATTGAAGGTGCACATAGGGTCATTCAGAATAACTTCACACACCCGCTACTGTGCATTTCCAAGTCTAATTCTGTCACTAAACCCATACCTGTCACCCAGCGCCTAAATACTAGGCCTCAAATTTATATCCCGCTAAATCTCTCGTTACCGCTGTCCTGTTGTGGCTGGGAAAGTTATTTAGTGTCCGTCAAAGCACATTTTTTGTTCTGGGTTGAAATACAATTCCCAATTTAGCAATTTCATAATTTAGTGGTTTCTGCTATATCAGAGCTATTTGAAATCTATCCCTAAAAGGGTATATAATATTCAAGGTGCACATAGGGTCATTCAGAATAACTTCACACACACACGCTACTGTGCATATCCCAGTCTAATTCTGTCACTAAATCCATACCGGTCACCCAGCGCCTAAATACTTGGCCTCAAATTTATATCCCGCTGAATTTGAATACAATACATTGGGCCAAATAATATTTTTGTTGTTGTGGTGAACGATAACAATGAGGAAAACATCTAGTAAGGGACGCGGACGTGGACATGGTCGTGGTGGTGTTAGTGGACCCTCTGGTGCTGGGAGAGGACGTGGCCGTTCTGCCACAGCCACACGTCCTAGTGTACCAACTACCTCAGGTCCCAGTAGCCGCCAGAATTTACAGCGATATATGGTGGGGCCCAATGCCGTTCTAAGGATGGTAAGGCCTGAGCAGGTACAGGCATTAGTCAATTGGGTGGCCGACAGTGGATCCAGCACGTTCACATTATCTCCCACCCAGTCTTCTGCAGAAAGCGCACAGATGGCGCCTGAAAACCAACCCCATCAGTCTGTCACATCACCCCCATGCATACCAGGGAAACTGTCTCAGCCTCAAGTTATGCAGCAGTCTCTTATGCTGTTTGAAGACTCCGCTGGCAGTGTTTCCCAAGGGCATCCACCCAGCCCTTCCCCAGCGGTGAAAGACATAAAATGCACTAACGCACAACCACTTATGTTTCCTGATGATGAGGACATGGGAATACCACCTCAGCATGTCTCTGATGATGACGAAACACAGGTGCCAACTGCTGCGTCTTTCTACAGTGTGCAGACTGAACAGGAGGTCAGGGATCAAGACTGGGTGGAAGACGATGCAGGGGACGATGAGGTCCTAGACCCCACATGGAATGAAGGTCGTGCCACTGACTTTCACAGTTCGGAGGAAGAGGCAGTGGTGAGACCGAGCCAACAGCGTAGCAAAAGAGGGAGCAGTGGGCAAAAGCAGAACACCCGCCGCCAAGAGACTCCGCCTGCTACTGACCGCCGCCATCTTGGACCGAGCACCCCAAAGGCAGCTTCAAGGAGTTCCCTGGCATGGCACTTCTTCAAACAATGTGCTGACGACAAGACCCGAGTGGTTTGCACGCTGTGCCATCAGAGCCTGAAGCGAGGCATTAACGTTCTGAACCTGAGCACAACCTGCATGACCAGGCACCTGCATGCAAAGCATGAACTGCAGTGGAGTAAACACCTTAAAACCAAGGAAGTCACTCAGGCTCCCCCTGCTACCTCTTCTGCTGCTGCCGCCTCGGCCTCTTCTGCTGCTGCCGCCTCGGCCTCTTCCTCCGCCTCTGGAGGAACGTTGGCACCTGCCGCCCAGCAAACAGGGGATGTACCACCAACACCACCACCACCACCTCCGTCACCAAGTGTCTCAACCATGTCACACGCCAGCGTTCAGCTCTCCATCTCACAAACATTTGATAGAAAGCGTAAATTCCCACCTAGCCACCCTCGATCCCTGGCCCTGAATGCCAGCATTTCTAAACTACTGGCCTATGAAATGCTGTCATTTAGGCTGGTGGACACAGACAGCTTCAAACAGCTCATGTCTAGGGATGAGCGAACTCGAACTGTATAGTTCGGGTTCGTACCGAATTTTGGGGTGTCCGTGACACGGACCCGAACCCGGACATTTTCGTAAAAGTCCGGGTTCGGGTTCGGTGTTCGTCGCTTTCTTCGCGCTTTTGTGACGCTTTCTTGGCGCTTTTTGAAAGGCTGCAAAGCAGCCAATCAACAAGCGTCATACTACTTGCCCCAAGAGGCCATCACAGCCATGCCTACTATTGGCATGGCTGTGATTGGCCAGAGCACCATGTGACCCAGCCTCTATTTAAGCTGGAGTCACATAGCGCCGCCCGTCACTCTGCTCTGATTAGCGTAGGGAGAGGTTGCGGCTGCGACAGTAGGGCGAGATTAGGCAGATTAACTCCTCCAAAGGACTTGATTAACTGATCGATCTGCAGCTGTGGATCATTGAGCTGCTGATCCTCAATTGCTCACTGTTTTTAGGCTGTCCAGACCGTTTGTCAGTCACATTTTTCTGGGGTGATCGGCGGCCATTTTGTGTCTTGTGGTGCGCCAGCACAAGCTGCGACCAAGTGCATTTAACCCTTAATGGTGTGGTTGTTTTTTGGCTAAAGCCTACATCAGGGTGAAGCTGTCACACCAAGTGCATTTAACCAGCAATAGTCTGTTTATTTTTTGGCCATATACTACATCAGGGGCAAGCTGCGCCCGTCACCAAGTGCATTTAACCCTCAGTAGTGTGGTTGGTCAAGCTATCACACCAAGTGCATTTAACCAGCAATAGTCTGTTCATTTTTTGGCCATATACTAAATCAGGGGCAAGCTGCGCCCGTCACCAAGTGCATTTAACCAGCAATAGTCTGTTCATTTTTTGGCCATATACTACATCAGGGGCAAGCTGCGCCCGTCACCAAGTGCATTTAACCCTCAGTAGTGTGGTTGGTCAAGCTGTGACACCAAGTGCATTTAACCAGCAATAGTCTGTTCATTTTTTGGCCATATACTACATCAGGGGCAAGCTGCGCCCATCACCAAGTGCATTTAACCCTCAGTAGTGTGGTTGGTCAAGCTATCACACCAAGTGCATTTAACCAGCAATAGTCTGTTCATTTTTTGGCCATATACTAAATCAGGGGCAAGCTGCGCCCGTCACCAAGTGCATTTAACCAGCAATAGTCTGTTCATTTTTTGGCCATATACTACATCAGGGGCAAGCTGCGCCCGTCACCAAGTGCATTTAACCCTCAGTAGTGTGGTTGGTCAAGCTGTGACACCAAGTGCATTTAACCAGCAATAGTCTGTTCATTTTTGGCCATATACTACATCAGGGGCAAGCTGCGCCCGTCACCAAGTGCATTTAACCAGCAATAGTGTGGTTATTTTTTGGCCATATCCCAGTCTAATTCTGTCACTAAATCCATACCGGTCACCCAGCGCCTAAATACTAGGCCTCAAATTTATATCCCGCTAAATCTCTCGTTACCGCTGTCCTGTTGTGGCTGGGAAAGTTATTTAGTGTCCGTCAAAGCACATTTTTTGTTCTGGGTTGAAATACAATTCCCAATTTAGCAATTTAAAAATTTAGTGGTTTCTGCTGTATCAGAGCTATTTGAAATCTATCCCTAAAAGGGTATATAATATTCAAGGTGCACATAGGGACATTCAGAATAACTTCACACACCCGCTACTGTGCATTTCCAAGTCTAATTCTGTCACTAAACCCATACCTGTCACCCAGCGCCTAAATACTAGGCCTCAAATTCATATCCAGCTAAATCTGTCGTTAGTGCTGTAGCTGGGCGAGTTATTTAGTGTCCGTTCAAGCACATTTCTTGTTCTGGGTTGAAATACAATTCCCAATTTAGCAATTTCATAATTTAGTGGTTTCTGCTATATCAGAGCTATTTGAAATCTATACCTAAAAGGGTAGATCATATTGAAGGTGCACATAGGGACATTCAGAATAACTTCACACACCCGCTACTGTGCATTTCCAAGTCTAATTCTGTCACTAAACCCATACCTGTCACCCAGCGCCTAAATACTAGGCCTCAAATTTATATCCAGCTAAATCTGTCCTTAGTGCTGTAGCTGGGCGAGTTATTTAGTGTCCGTTCAAGCACATTTCTTGTTCTGGGTTGAAATACAATTCCCAATTTAGCAATTTCATAATTTAGTGGTTTCTGCTATATCAGAGCTATTTGAAATCTATCCCTAAAAGGGTATATAATATTCAAGGTGCACATTGGGTCATTCAGAATAACTTCACACACACCCGCTACTGTGTATTTCCAAGTCTAATTCTGTCACTAAACCCATACCTGTCACCCAGCGCCTAAATACTAGGCCTCAAATTTATATCCAGCTAAATCTGTCCTTAGTGCTGTAGCTGGGCGAGTTATTTAGTGTCCGTTCAAGCACATTTCTTGTTCTGGGTTGAAATACAATTCCCAATTTAGCAATTTCATAATTTAGTGGTTTCTGCTATATCAGAGCTATTTGAAATCTATCCCTAAAAGGGTAGATCATATTGAAGGTGCACATAGGGACATTCAGAATAACTTCACACACACCCGCTACTGTGCATTTCCAAGTCTAATTCTGTCACTAAACCCATACCTGTCACCCAGCGCCTAAATACTAGGCCTCAAATTTATATCCAGCTAAATCTGTCCTTAGTGCTGTAGCTGGGCG
Organism: Bufo gargarizans; assembly: GCF_014858855.1. Classification (NCBI taxonomy): domain Eukaryota; kingdom Metazoa; phylum Chordata; class Amphibia; order Anura; family Bufonidae; genus Bufo; species Bufo gargarizans. The sequence goes on from NC_058082.1 coordinate 577,730,943, forward strand.
AGTTATTTAGTGTCCGTTCAAGCACATTTCTTGTTCTGGGTTGAAATACAATTCCCAATTTAGCAATTTCATAATTTAGTGGTTTCTGCTATATCAGAGCTATTTGAAATCTATCCCTAAAAGGGTATATAATATTCAAGGTGCACATTGGGTCATTCAGAATAACTTCACACACACCCGCTACTGTGTATTTCTAAGTCTAATTCTGTCACTAAACCCATACCTGTCACCCAGCGCCTAAATACTAGGCCTCAAATTTATATCCTGCTAAATCTCTCGTTACCGCTGTCCTGTTGTGGCTGGGAAAGTTATTTAGTGTCCGTCAAAGCACATTTTTTGTTCTGGGTTTAAATACAATTCCCAATTTAACAATTTCATAATTTAGTGGTTTCTGCTATATCAGAGCTATTTGAAATCTATCCCTAAAAGGGTATATAATATTCAAGGTGCACATTGGGTCATTCAGAATAACTTCACACACACCCGCTACTGTGTATTTCCAAGTCTAATTCTGTCACTAAACCCATACCTGTCACCCAGCGCCTAAATACTAGGCCTCAAATTTATATCCTGCTAAATCTCTCGTTAACGCTGTCCTGTTGTGGCTGGGAAAGTTATTTAGTGTCCGTCAAAGCACATTTTTTGTTCTGGGTTGAAATACAATTCCCAATTTAGCTATTTCATAATTTAGTGGTTTCTGCTATATCAGAGCTATTTGAAATCTATCCCTAAAAGGGTATATAATATTCAAGGTGCACATTGGGTCATTCAGAATAACTTCACACACACACGCTTCTGTGCATTTCCAAGTCTAATTCTGTCACTAAATCCATACCGGTCACCCAGCGCCTAAATACTAGGCCTCAAATTTATATCCCGCTGAATTTGAATACAATACATTGGGCCAAATAATATATTTGTTGTTGTGGTGAACCATAACAATGAGAAAAACATCTAGTAAGGGACGCGGACGTGGACATGGTCGTGGTGGTGTTAGTGGACCCTCTGGTGCTGGGAGAGGACGTGGCCGTTCTGCCACATCCACACGTCCTAGTGTACCAACTACCTCAGGTCCCAGTAGCCGCCAGAATTTACAGCGATATATGGTGGGGCCCAATGCCGTTCTAAGGATGGTAAGGCCTGAGCAGGTACAGGCATTAGTCAATTGGGTGGCCGACAGTGGATCCAGCACGTTCACATTATCTCCCACCCAGTCTTCTGCAGAAAGCGCACAGATGGCGCCTGAAAACCAACCCCATCAGTCTGTCACATCACCCCCATGCATACCAGGGAAACTGTCTCAGCCTCAAGTTATGCAGCAGTCTCTTATGCTGTTTGAAGACTCCGCTGGCAGGGTTTCCCAAGGGCATCCACCTAGCCCTTCCCCAGCGGTGAAAGACATAGAATGCACTGACGCACAACCACTTATGTTTCCTGATGATGAGGACATGGGAATACCACCTCAGCATGTCTCTGATGATGACGAAACACAGGTGCCAACTGCTGCGTCTTTCTGCAGTGTGCAGACTGAACAGGAGGTCAGGGATCAAGACTGGGTGGAAGACGATGCAGGGGACGATGAGGTCCTAGACCCCACATGGAATGAAGGTCGTGCCACTGACTTTCACAGTTCGGAGGAAGAGGCAGTGGTGAGACCGAGCCAACAGCGTAGCAAAAGAGGGAGCAGTGGGCAAAAGCAGAACACCCGCCGCCAAGAGACTCCGCCTGCTACTGACCGCCGCCATCTGGGACCGAGCACCCCAAAGGCAGCTTCAAGGAGTTCCCTGGCATGGCACTTCTTCAAACAATGTGCTGACGACAAGACCCGAGTGGTTTGCACGCTGTGCCATCAGAGCCTGAAGCGAGGCATTAACGTTCTGAACCTGAGCACAACCTGCATGACCAGGCACCTGCATGCAAAGCATGAACTGCAGTGGAGTAAACACCTTAAAACCAAGGAAGTCACTCAGGCTCCCCCTGCTACCTCTTCTGCTGCTGCCGCCTCGGCCTATTCTGCTGCTGCCGCCTCGGCCTCTTCCTCCGCCTCTGGAGGAACGTTGGCACCTGCCGCCCAGCAAACAGGGGATGTACCACCAACACCACCACCACCACCTCCGTCACCAAGCGTCTCAACCATGTCACACGCCAGCGTTCAGCTCTCCATCTCACAAACATTTGATAGAAAGCGTAAATTCCCACCTAGCCACCCTCGATCCCTGGCCCTGAATGCCAGCATTTCTAAACTACTGGCCTATGAAATGCTGTCATTTAGGCTGGTGGACACAGACAGCTTCAAACAGCTCATGTCGCTTGCTGTCCCACAGTATGTTGTTCCCAGCCGGCACTACTTCTCCAAGAGAGCCGTGCCTTCCCTGCACAACCAAGTATCCGATAAAATCAAGTGTGCACTGCGCAACGCCATCTGTAGCAAGGTCCACCTAACCACAGATACGTGGACCAGTAAGCACGGCCAGGGACGCTATATCTCCCTAACTGCACACTGGGTAAATGTAGTGGCAGCTGGGCCCCAGGCGGAGAGCTGTTTGGCGCACGTCCTTCCGCCGCCAAGGATCGCAGGGCAACATTCTTTGCCTCCTGTTGCCACCTCCTCCTTCTCGGCTTCCTCCTCCTCTTCTTCCACCTGCTCATCCAGTCAGCCACACACCTTCACCACCAACTTCAGCACAGCCCGGGGTAAACGTCAGCAGGCCATTCTGAAACTCATATGTTTGGGGGACAGGCCCCACACCGCACAGGAGTTGTGGCGGGGTATTGAACAACAGACCGACGAGTGGTTGCTGCCGGTGAGCCTCAAGCCCGGCCTGGTGGTGTGTGATAATGGGCGAAATCTCGTTGCAGCTCTGGGACTAGCCAATTTGACGCACATCCCTTGCTTGGCGCATGTGCTGAATTTGGTGGTGCAGAAGTTCATTCACAACTACCCCGACATGTCAGAGCTGCTGCATAAAGTGCGGGCCGTCTGTTCGCGCTTCCGGCGTTCACATCCTGCTGCTGCTCGCCTGTCTGCGCTACAGCGTAACTTCGGCCTTCCCGCTCACCGCCTCATATGCGACGTGCCCACCAGGTGGAACTCCACCTTGCACATGCTGGACAGACTGTGCGAGCAGCAGCAGGCCATAGTGGAGTTTCAGCTGCAGCACGCACGGGTCAGTCGCACTACAGAACAGCACCACTTCACCACCAATGACTGGGCCTCCATGCGAGACCTGTGTGCCCTGTTGCGCTGTTTCGAGTACTCCACCAACATGGCCAGTGGCGATGACACCGTTATCAGCGTTACAATACCACTTCTATGTCTCCTTGAGAAAACACTTAGGGCGATGATGGAAGAGGAGGTGGCCCAGGAGGAGGAGGAGGAGGAGGAGGAAGAGGGGTCATTTTTAGCACTTTCAGGCCAGTCTCTTCGAAGTGACTCAGAGGGAGGTTTTTGGCAACAGCAGAGGCCAGGTACAAATGTGGCCAGCCAGGGCCCACTACTGGAGGACGAGGAGGATGAGGAGGAGGTGGAGGAGGATGAGGATGAAGCATGGTCACAGCGGGGTGGCACCCAACGCAGCTCGGGTCCATCACTGGTGCGTGGCTGGGGGGAAAGGCAGGACGATGACGATACGCCTCCCACAGAGGACAGCTTGTCCTTACCCCTGGGCAGCCTGGCACACATGAGCGACTACATGCTGCAGTGCCTGCGCAACGACAGCAGAGTTGCCCACATTTTAACCTGTGCGGACTACTGGGTTGCCACCCTGCTGGATCCACGCTACAAAGACAATGTGCCCACCTTACTTCCTGCACTGGAGCGTGATAGGAAGATGCGCGAGTACAAGCGCACGTTGGTAGACGCGCTACTGAGAGCATTCCCAAATGTCACAGGGGAACAAGTGGAAGCCCAAGGCCAAGGCAGAGGAGGAGCAAGAGGTCGCCAAGGCAGCTGTGTCACGGCCAGCTCCTCTGAGGGCAGGGTTAGCATGGCAGAGATGTGGAAAACTTTTGTCAACACGCCACAGCTAACTGCACCACCACCTGATACGCAACGTGTTAGCAGGAGGCAACATTTCACTAACATGGTGGAACAGTACGTGTGCACACCCCTCCACGTACTGACTGATGGTTCGGCCCCATTCAACTTCTGGGTCTCTAAATTGTCCACGTGGCCAGAGCTAGCCTTTTATGCCTTGGAGGTGCTGGCCTGCCCGGCAGCCAGCGTTTTGTCTGAACGTGTATTCAGCACGGCAGGGGGCGTCATTACAGACAAACGCAGCCGCCTGTCTACAGCCAATGTGGACAAGCTGACGTTCATAAAAATGAACCAGGCATGGATCCCACAGGACCTGTCCGTCCCTTGTCCAGATTAGACATTAACTACCTCCCCATAACCATATATTATTGGACTCCAGGGCACTTCCTCATTCAATCCTATTTTTATTTTCATTTTACCATTATATTGCGAGGCTACCCAAAGTTGAATGAACCTCTCCTCTGCCTGTGTGCTAGGCCTAAATATATGCCAATGGACTGTTGCAGTGGTGGCTGACATGAAGCCTGATTCTCTGCTATGACATGCAGACTAATTCTCTGCTGACATGAAGCCAGATTGTCTGTTACGGGACCTCTCTCCTCTGCCTGGGTGCTGGGCCTAAATTTATGACAATGGACTGTTGCAGTGGTGGCTGACGTGAAGCCTGATTCTCTGCTATGACATGCAGACTGATTCTCTGCTGACATGAAGCCAGATTGTCTGTTACGGGACCTCTCTGCTCTGCCTGTGTGCTAGGCCTAAATATATGCCAATGGACTGTTGCAGTGGTGGGTGACGTGAAGCCTCATTCTCTGCTATGACATGCAGACTGATTCTCTGCTGACATGAAGCCAGATCGTCTGTTACGGGACCTCTCTGCTCTGCCTGTGTGCTAGGCCTAAATATATGCCAATGGACTGTTGCAGTGGTGGGTGACGTGAAGCCTCATTCTCTGCTATGACATGCAGACTGATTCTCTGCTGACATGAAGCCAGATCGTCTGTTACGGGACCTCTCTGCTCTGCCTGTGTGCTAGGCCTAAATATATGCCAATGGACTGTTGCAGTGGTGGGTGACGTGAAGCCTCATTCTCTGCTATGACATGCAGACTGATTCTCTGCTGACATGAAGCCAGATCGTCTGTTACGGGACCTCTCTGCTCTGCCTGTGTGCTAGGCCTAAATATATGCCAATGGACTGTTGCAGTGGTGGGTGACGTGAAGCCTCATTCTCTGCTATGACATGCAGACTGATTCTCTGCTGACATGAAGCCAGATTGTCTGTTACGGGACCTCTCTGCTCTGCCTGTGTGCTAGGCCTAAATATATGCCAATGGACTGTTGCAGTGGTGGGTGACGTGAAGCCTCATTCTCTGCTATGACATGCAGACTGATTCTCTGCTGTCATGAAGCCAGATTGTCTGTTACGGGACCTCTCTGCTCTGCCTGTGTGCTAGGCCTAAATATATGCCAATGGACTGTTGCAGTGGTGGGTGACGTGAAGCCTCATTCTCTGCTATGACATGCAGACTGATTCTCTGCTGTCATGAAGCCAGATTGTCTGTTACGGGACCTCTCTGCTCTGCCTGTGTGCTAGGCCTAAATATATGCCAATGGACTGTTGCAGTGGTGGGTGACGTGAAGCCTCATTCTCTGCTATGACATGCAGACTGATTCTCTGCTGACATGAAGCCAGATCGTCTGTTACGGGACCTCTCTGCTCTGCCTGTGTGCTAGGCCTAAATATATGCCAATGGACTGTTGCAGTGGTGGGTGACGTGAAGCCTCATTCTCTGCTATGACATGCAGACTGATTCTCTGCTGACATGAAGCCAGATTGTCTGTTACGGGACCTCTCTGCTCTGCCTGTGTGCTAGGCCTAAATATATGCCAATGGACTGTTGCAGTGGTGGCTGACGTGAAGCCTGATTCTCTGCTATGACATGCAGACTGATTCTCTGCTGACATGAAGACAGATTCTCTGTTATGGGACCTCTCTCCTCTGCCTGGGTGCTGGGCCTAAATTTATGACAATGGACTGTTGCAGTGGTGGCTGACGTGAAGCCTGATTCTCTGCTATGACATGCAGACTGATTCTCTGCTGACATGAAGCCAGATCCTCTGTTACGGGACCTCTCTCCTCTGCCTGGGTGCTGGGCCTAAATTTATGAAAATGGACTCTTACAGTGGTGGGTGACGTGAAGCCTGATTCTCTGCTATGACATGAAGACTGATTCTCTGCTGACATGAAGCAAGATTGTCTGTTACGGGACCTCTCTCCTCTGCCTGGGTGCCGGGGCCTAAATATCTGAGAATGGACTGTTCCAGTGGTGGGTGACGGGAAGCCAGATTCTCTGCTATGGAACCTCTCTCCAATTGATTTTGGTTAATTTTTATTTATTTAATTTTTATTTTAATTAATTTCCCTATCCACATTTGTTTGCAGGGGATTTACCTACATGTTGCTGCCTTTTGCAGCCCTCTAGCCCTTTCCTGGGCTGTTTTACAGCCGTTTTAGTGCCGAAAAGTTCGGGTCCCCATTGACTTCAATGGGGTTCGGGTTCGGGACGAAGTTCGGATCGGGTTCGGATCCCGAACCCGAACATTTCCGGGATCTTCGGCCGAACTTCTCGAACCCGAACATCCAGGTGTTCGCTCAACTCTAATGCAGACTAATTCTCTGCTGACATGAAGCTAGATTGTCTGTTACGGGACCTCTCTCCTCTGCCTGTGTGCTGGGCCTAAATATATGCCAATGGACTGTTGCAGTGGTGGCTGACGTGAAGCCTCATTCTCTGCTATGACATGCAGACTAATTCTCTGCTGACATGAAGCCAGATTGTCTGTTACGGGACCTCTCTCCTCTGCCTGTGTGCTGGGCCTAAATATATGCCAATGGACTGTTGCAGTGGTGGCTGACGTGAAGCCTCATTCTCTGCTATGACATGCAAACTAATTCTCTGCTGACATGAAGCCAGATTGTCTGTTACGGGACCTCTCTCCTCTGCCTGTGTGCTGGGCCTAAATATATGCCAATGGACTGTTGCAGTGGTGGCTGACGTGAAGCCTCATTCTCTGCTATGACATGCAGACTAATTCTCTGCTGACATGAAGCCAGATTGTCTGTTACGGGACCTCTCTCCTCTGCCTGGGTGCTGGGCCTAAATATATGCCAATGGACTGTTGCAGTGGTGGCTGACGTGAAGCCTGATTCTCTGCTATGACATGAAGACTGATTCTCTGCTGACATGAAGCCAGATTGTCTGTTACGGGACCTCTCTCCTCTGCCTGTGTGCTGGGCCTAAATATATGCCAATGGACTGTTGCAGTGGTGGCTGACGTGAAGCCTCATTCTCTGCTATGACATGCAGACTAATTCTCTGCTGACATGAAACCAGATTCTCTGTTACGGGACCTCTCTCCTCTGCCTGGGTTCCGGGGCCTAAATATCTGAGAATGGACTGTTCCAGTGGTGGGTGACGGGAAGCCAGATTCTCTGCTATGGGACCTCTCTCCAATTGATTTTGGTTAATTTTTATTTATTTAATTTTTATTTTAATTCATTTCCCTATCCACATTTGTTTGCAGGGGATTTACCTACATGTTGCTGCCTTTTGCAGCCCTCTAGCCCTTTCCTGGGCTGTTTTACAGCCTTTTTAGTGACGAAAAGTTCGGGTCCCCATTGACTTCAATGGGGTTCGGGTTCGGGACGAAGTTCGGATCGGGTTCGGATCCCGAACCCGAACATTTCCGGGAAGTTCGGCCGAACTTCTCGAACCCGAACATCCAGGTGTTCGCTCAACTCTACCCATATGGAATGAAGGTCATGCCACTGACATTCAGAGTTCGGAGGAAGAGGCAGTGGTGAGACCAAGCAGGGTGCAAAAGCAGAGCAGCCGTCGCCAAAACAGTTTGCCTGCTATTGGCCACCGTCACCAGGGACCGAGCACACCAAAGGCAGCTTCAAGGAGTTCCCTAGCATGGCACTTCTTCACACAATGTGCTGACGACAAGATCCTTGTGGTTTGCACGCTGTGCCATCAGAGCCTGAAGCGAGGCATTAACCTTCTGAACCTTAGCACAACCTGCATGACAAGGCATCTACATGTGAGACACGGGCTGCAGTAAAGTAAGCACCTTTAAAACCAGGAAAGGGCTCGGGCTCCTCCTGCTCCCTCTTCTGCTGCTGCCCAGCAAACAGAGGATGTACCACCAACACCACCACCTCCGTCACCAAGCATCTCAACCATGTCACACGCCAGCGTTCAGCTCTCCATCTCACAAACATTTGAGAGAAAGCGTAAATTCCCACCTAGCCAGCCTCGATCCCTGGCCCTGAATGCCAGCATTTCTAAACTACTGGCCTATGAAATGCTGTCATTCAGGCTGGTGGACACAGACAGCTTCAAACAGCTCATGTCGCTTGCTGTCCCACAGTATGTTGTTCCCAGCTGGCACTACTTCTCCAGGAGAGCCGTGCCTTCACTGCACAACCAAGTATCCGATAAAATCAAGTGTGCACTGCGCAACGCCATCTGTGACAAGGTCCACCTAACCACAGATACGTGGACCAGTAAGCACGGCCAGGGACGCTATATCTCCCTAACTGCACACTGGGTATATGTAGTGGCAGCTGGGCCCCAGGCGGAGAGCTGTTTGGCGCACGTCCTTCCGCCGCCAAGGATCGCAGGGCAACATTCTTTGCCTCCTGTTGCCACCTCCTCCTACTCAGCTTCCTCCTCCTCTTCTTCCACCTGCTCATCCAGTCAGCCACACACCTTCACCACCAACTTCAGCACAGCCCGGGGTAAACGTCAGCAGGCCATTCTAAAACTCATATGTTTGGGGGACAGGCCCCACACCGCACAGAAGTTGTGGCGGGGTATAGAACAACAGACCGACGTGTGGTTGCTGCCGGTGAGCCTCAAGACCGGCCTGGTGGTGTGCGATAATGGGCGAAATCTTGTTGCAGCTCTGGGACTAGCCGGTTTGATGCACATCCCTTGCTTGGCGCATGTGCTGAATTTGGTGGTGCAGAAGGTCATTCACAACTACCCCGACATGTCAGAGCTGCTGCATAAAGTGCGGGCCGTCTGTTCGCGCTTTTGGCAATCACATCCTGCCGCTGCTCGCCTGTCTGCGCTACAGCGTAACTTCACCTCCTCATATGCGACGTGCCCACCAGGTGGAACTCCACCTTGCACATGCTGGACAGACTGTGCGAGCAGCAGCAGGCCATAGTGGAGTTTCAGCTGCAGCACGCACGGGTCAGTCGCACTGCGGAACAGCACCACTTCACCAACAATGACTGGGCCTCCATGCGAGACCTGTGTGCCCTGTTGCGCTGTTTCGAGTACTCCACCAACATGGCCAGTGGCGATGACGCCGTTATCAGCGTTACAATACCACTTCTATGTCTCCTTGAGAAAACACTTAGGGCGATGATGGAAGAGGAGGTGGCCCAGGAGGAGGTGGAGGAGGAGGAGGAGGAGGAAAAGAGGGGTCATTTTTAGCACTTTCAGGCCAGTCTCTTCGAAGTGACTCAGAGGGAGGTTTTTGGCAACAGCAGAGGCCAGGTACAAATGTGGCCAGCCAGGGCCCACTACTGGAGGACGAGGAGGACGAGGATGAGGAGGAGGTGGAGGAGGATGAGGATGAAGCATGGTCACAGCGGGGTGGCACCCAACGCAGCTCGGGTCCGTCACTGGTGCGTGGCTGGGGGGAAAGGCAGGACGATGACGATACGCCTCCCACAGAGGACAGCTTGTCCTTACCCCTGGGCAGCCTGGCACACATGAGCGACTACATGCTGCAGTGCCTGCGCAACGACAGCAGAGTTGCCCACATTTTAACCTGTGCGGACTACTGGGTTGCCACCCTGCTGGATCCACGGTACAAAGACAATGTGCCCACCTTACTTCCTGCACTGGAGCGTAATAGGAAGATGCGCGAGTACAAGCGCACGTTGGTAGACGCGCTACTGAGAGCATTCCCAAATGTCACAGGGGAACAAGTGGAAGCCCAAGGCCAAGGCAGAGTAGGAGCAAGAGGTCGCCAAGGCAGCTGTGTCATGGCCAGCTCCTCTGAGGGCAGGGTTAGCATGGCAGAGATGTGGAAAAGTTTTGTCAAAACGCCACAGCTAACTGCACCACCACCTGATACGCAACGTGTTAGCAGGAGGCAACATTTCACTAACATGGTGGAACAGTACGTGTGCACACCCCTCCACGTACTGACTGATGGTTCGGCCTCATTCAACTTCTGGGTCTCTAAATTGTCCACGTGGCCAGAGCTAGCCTTTTATACCTTGGAGGTGCTGGCCTGCCCGGCGGCCAGCGTTTTGTCTGAACGTGTATTCAGCACGGCAGGGGGCGTCATTACAGACAAACGCAGCCGCCTGTCTACAGCCAATGTGGACAAGCTGACGTTCATAAAAATGAACCAGGCATGGATCCCACAGGACCTGTCCATCCCTTGTGCAGATTAGACATTAACTACCTCCCCTTAACCATATATTATTGTACTCCAGGGCACGTCCTCATTCAATCCTATTTTTATTTTCATTTTACCATTATATTGCGAGGCAACCCAAAGTTGAATGAACCTCTCCTCTGTCTGGGTGCCGGGCCTAAATATATGACAATGGACTGTTCCAATGTTGGGTGACGTGAAGCCTGATTCTCTGCTATGACATGCAGACTGATTCTCTGCTGACATGAAGCCAGATTCTCTGTTACGGGACCTCTTTCCTCTGCCTGGGTGCCTGGGCCTAAATATATGACAATGGACTGTTACAGTGGTGGCTGACGTGAAGCCTGATTCTCTGCTATGACATGCAGACTGATTCTCTGCTGACATGAAGCCAGATTCTCTGTTACGGGACCTCTCTCCTCTGCCTGGGTGCCTGGGCCTAAATATATGACAATGGACTGTTACAGTGGTGGGTGACGTGAAGCCTGATTCTCTGCTATGACATGCAGACTGATTCTCTGCTGACATGAAGCCAGATTCTCTGTTACGGGACCTCTCTCCTCTGCCTGGGTGCCTGGGCCTAAATATATGACAATGGACTGTTACAGTGGTGGGTGACGTGAAGCCTGATTCTCTGCTATGATATGCAGACTGATTCTCTGCTAACATGAAGCCAGATTCTCTGTTGCGGGACCTCTCTCCTCTGCCTGGGTGCCTGGTCCTAAATATATGACAATGGACTGTTACAGTGGTGGCTGACGTGAAGCCTGATTCTCTGCTATGACATGCAGACTGATTCTCTGCTGACATGAAGCCAGATTCTCTGTTACGGGACCTCTCTCCTCTGCCTGGGTGCCTGTGCCTAAATATCTGACAATGGACTGTTCCAGTGTTGGGTGACGTAAAGCATGATTCTCTGCTATGATATGCAGACTGATTCTCTGCTGACATGAAGCCAGATTCTCTGTTACAGGACCTCTCTTCTCTGCCTGGGTGCCTGGGCCTAAATATATGACAATGGACTGTTACAGTGGTGGCTGACGTTTAGCCTGATTCTCTGTTATGACATGCAGACTGATTCTCTGCTGACATGAAGCCAGAATCTCTGTTAAGGGACCTCTCTCCTCTGCCTGGGTGCCTGGGACTAAATATCTGACAATGGACTGTTACAGTGGTGTGTGACGTGAAGCCAGATTCTCTGCTATGGGTCCTCTCTCCAATTGATATTGGTTAATTTTTATTTATTTTATTTGTATTTTTATTTATTTCCCTATCCACATTTGTTTGCAGGGGATTTACCTACATGTTGCTGCCTTTTGCAGCCCTCTAGCTCTTTCCTGGGCTGTTTTACAGCCTTTTTAGTGCCGAAAAGTTCGGGTCCCCATTGACTTCAATGGGGTTCGGGTTCGGGACAAAGTTCGGGTCGGGTTCGGATCCCGAACCCAAACATTTCCGGGAAGTTCGGCCGAAATTCTCGAACCCGAACATCCAGGTGTTCGCTTAACTCTATTCATATCTAGTAGACAGCCCTGAAAAAATTCACTGAGTATCTATCCAATTGACTCCGCTAAATATCGAGACCAAGACCAATGTTCATATATTGAATGTCCCACACCTGAATACAGAGGCATCACGCTGGAGCAGGGTTGGTAACGACGTCCCGCTACTGAATTACTTGCAAGAAAATTTTACCTTTCAATCGACTGGAGCTTCGGCTAGACCTTGAGGTGTTGTCACTCCCCAAATGTGCCTCTGTTTGTACAGCACTATTTTATCGGGAGGTACTTGCTGATGACGACTCTATTGGTGGATTTAACGTCACCACTTGGGCCAATGGTTCCCGGCCTTCTGATGGTAAGTCCTCAATGGTGTTATATTGGAGACTTTCGTCGATAAACAGCTCACCTCTGGTCAATTAACAGTTTATGGTTGGTACTGGATCTTTCAGCACAAAAATGGGGGGATATAGCACCAGACGCGTTTCGGGGTGCTATGACCCCCCCCCCCCAGCGTTGTGACAGGATGCCCGCTGAATAATTTCAGCCGGCATCCTGTAACAATTAACCCCTGCCGCGCCGCAATCGCGGTTTAAACCTATGACGTACCGGTACGTCATGGGTAGAGTTGAGCGGACACCTGGATGTTCGGGTTCGAGAAGTTCGGCCGAACTTCCCGGAAATGTTCGGGTTCGGGATCCGAACCTGATCCGAACTTCGTCCCGAACCCGAACCCTATTGAAGTCAATGGGGACCCGAACTTTTCGGCACTAAAAAGGCTGTAAAACAGCCCAGGAAAGGGCTAGAGGGCTGCAAAAGGCAGCAACATGTAGGTAAATCCCCTGCAAACAAATGTGGATAGGGAAATAAATAAAAATAAAAATAAAATAAATAAAAATTAACCAATATCAATTGGAGAGAGGTCCCATAGCAGAGAATCTGGCTTCACGTCAGCCACCACTGCAACAGTCCATTGTCAGATATTCAGGCCCCGACACCCAGGCAGAGGAGAGAGGTCCCATAACAGAGAATCTGTCTTCATGTCAGCAGAGAATTAGTCTGCATGTCATAGCAGAGAATCAGGCTTCACGTCAGCCACCACTGCAACAGTCCATTGGCATATATTTAGGCCCCGGCACCCAGGCAGAGGAGAGGTTCATTCAAATTTGGGTAGCCTCGCAATATAATGGTAAAATGAAAATAAAAATAGGATTGAATGAGGAAGTGCCCTGGAGTCCAATAATATATGGTTAAGGGGTGGTAGTTAATGTCTAATCTGCACAAGGGATGGACAGGTCCTGTGGGATTCATGCCTGGTTCATTTTTATGAACGTCAGCTTGTCCACATTGGCTGTAGACAGGCGGCTGCGTTTGTCTGTAATGACGCCC